>NW_015378060.1:0-292289 GCF_001204775.2 Aspergillus nomiae NRRL 13137
CACATTTCTATAGGCATAGCTAAGTTTAGCAGCTGGCGATGGAACTCCTCAAACATATCCACAGACTGCTCGCTTTGGCAAATAAAACGCTTGAATATCTCAAACTTCCCACTCTGGGATGCAGAAAAGCATTTGTGGACGAGAGCGGGCATATCTGTTTTGATCAGCGCCATGCCATTACTGCTGAAAAAGGTTTCCCTGAACCAAGCGGGAAAATCAGAGTCAAGAGCTAGGCTGTCTGCATGGCTTCATATTAGCTGCAGATTCCAAACCATAGGGAAACCATTGTCATGCCTTTCGGGTCATTGGCCCTAGCAGCCATTACCGGTATGCAAATGGGCGCAATATGGCCGAATATAGTGTGATACACTGCGAAGCTATGATCATTTTGCCATTCCATCACATAATCTGAGATGTTCGAAAACTCTTTATGCCCCGTTGTAGTATTTAAGCCCGCAGGGAGAGCATTGGTGACCATGCCCAGCAACCTTTCCAGAAACGGCACAACCAGGTTACTAACGTCCTGATTTCCTGCGACGGCGATGACCACACCATCGTGGTCGTATCCCGCTGTGATAGCCAAGTCACACCCCTGTTTTAACGCTGCAAGTTCAACGAGCGCGTTAAGGAAATCGCGGCGATTTAAGATTTCCCCCACCCCACCAGCTTTAATTACCTCAATCGGCCTATGCTCTGGGATTTGCTCTCGCAGTGCGTGTAGTAAGGAAAGGGGCTCATAGAGCCGCCGAAGCTCTGTGTACCTATGACAGACATAGGGGGAAGAGGCAGGATGTTGGACCATGTTTGGTCACGTCTTCTAGAGTCTCAAAAGAAATGTATCTGAGAATTGAAAGATCTCTGTATTCGTGGCTCTAAAAGCATTTACTGAACTGCTGGTGACTAGCTTTTCGCCGATGACTGATTGTACATTCCTCTAGGACGCGCTTGCGCGAATATATTCCAATACAATATGCGAGAATTAGATGAGATCACCTTCCCAAGTCGCCTGCCGCGTGTTGACCGTTCCCCAAACAGCAGCGTACATAACAGGGGGTAACCTACCAAAAGCTAGGTTTGTTAAATTAGAATTTTGTGTTGGATGCATGCCTAGCAATACCTCGCCTTTCCATAGCAAAGGACTAGAGTATACCAGACCCCCTAGGTAGAGTACCTAATTTCCAGCCCATACATCCTCTGAACCTTCGCAAGGTTGCAACATCTGTCGATGCATCATTGGATGAAAGATATCTGCGGGAGCCTTAACGGGAATTACCCTGACTGGCAAATTTCGAATATAGATTATATGCCTAGGAAGTCGCCGTTGCGCTCTAGAAATGCAAGGTACATACAGACGGACATCAATACGTACGCACTCATTGCAGCTGCGCCTCAGGTGACTCACAGTGAGGCTTCACCCTCCGAAGCACTATTTGACGTATGTGTTTTCTCAACCTTCATAGTAAATGGCCACCCACTTGCGCTATGCATGGCTTACAGCCGTCGGTGATAGATCATCTGCAGCTGATCAATTTGCATGACTGCCTGAGATACCAGCGCAGTGAGACTTCTCCGCGTCACTCCTCATGCAAAGCCTATGCTGATACTGACAGCCGGGATACTTCGTCCCGGATGGCCCAAACCCAGGATGTAAGTCAATGACTACCTGGCACCAACGGGAGGCTCACACCTACATTGCGATACGAGGAAAAGCTTCCTGCTAGGTCAGCCATCTGATAACTGGCTTGTTGGTGCCTGAAAGACGTCGTGTGCTATATGCACTTTCCACACTGGTGCTGGGTAGCTAGTTCAGGCTATGTGGCATTTGACCATCCTTCGACATATGTCAATCATAGCTGAGGCGAGTGTAAATGAACTGTCGACCAGTTGAAGACATACCTGTGCCCACGTAACACAAGCCCGTGGTACTAATGCTACCCGCTCATTCACACACATACACACCCACTGCAGAATCTACAAAACCAATATTTCCCTGTGCTGCGTATTTGATGATTATAACAAAGGCTAAACCTAACAACACATATGGGCCCTTGCACTTTACGTCATCGGTACCTCGGTTTGCATATCTTATTAGCAAATGGCTTCAGCTCAGCCAGGCAAATTCCATATCTGATGGCGTTTTCTGTGTCCTCAAGAAGCTAATGTTGTCCTGCATTGATATCGGGCCACCGCGATTGACAATTCCAGTGCTTATTTAGCCCACGTTCAATGCATAGTGGAGCCACGGGGAACACACTGTTGTCGCCCCCGCACCTCTACAGGAAGACAAGTAGAGATAACGCGAGAAGTAAAGCCTCGAACGCCATTCAGGCATCAGTCGATGGCCAAAGAGTGATAGTTGAAGTTAATTTCACTCCCCCACCATCAAGACGTATGCCCAACAGCGCGCGCTTTTATGCACGACCCGAACCAGTACTCATGGCAGATAACACCGGATCATTGAAATCGGCGCCGTGCGTCAAGCACGATGTCAATCATATTATGCAACCCTGAGCCAGCTGGCGAACAGTCGGCGGTCCGAGCGTTAGGGAGCGGATGCGAGTCAGGGGTTGTGGTTATGCTTCACTATTGGCTGCCTTCAATAGGCCGGATGCTAGGGTAGCGAGCTGTACGAGTGATGGCCAACACACGCATGCACTTGGCACCGTCTCTGTACTGCGGGTGCTAAAGGAATGTCCAGAAGGCTAACAGCGAATAATTGCTCCTTGGTCAATTAATGAAGTGCTGGGCAAGCATGATCTACATACCGAAAGCGCTCTCTGGTAGAGTGAGAAATGGTGATTTATAAAGGGCCCGCCTTTACTGGAAGCTGCTCTGGCAGCAGAAGAACATAGCGGCTTACAAGTTTATCCTACCCACTAGTCTTGAAAATGTCTCCAGCGCCGTACCAGACCGAGGACCCCTACACTATCGCTGGTAAGCTGTATGCCATCCTAAGGGAAGGTATGGTGACTGATTGGATTGGCACCTAGATTTCGAGATTGGAAAGCGACTGTTTACAACGCATATGGCTGTACAGCTAGTCGTGGGCTCACCAGAAGGTAGAGAAAGTGACGCTCTAGTGAGTTTTCTTTACCACTCCATAGTGACGTTTTGGGATCACGGATGGCTAACGACGTTCTAGTCCCAGTTCGACGCCCTGATCGCTGCCTATGACTTCAAAGAAGCTATTGCGACTTTGGTTAAAGCTGGCTTGGATGTTCCCCGATCGGACTTGGTTTGTGATGAGACCTATCAGGACGTCCTCTATAAGATCATAGGACGTACCAGACTGGGTGACTCGGACTCTAAAGAATCCTTTCCCACATTGATCAAGCAACTCCCACTGTTGGACTCATTGAATGGTGGGGTGGACCTCACCGTTGCTGCCATCACTGATCGGGTAGCGACTGGGCTTAGCACTGGTCCTTCAGGTTCAGAGGCTGACAATTGGAAGTATACATGTCGCTTGTGGGAAGATGCACAAGTGACGGGGGAAGAGCCAAAGGCAGTGGAAACATGCATTAGCAACTTTCCAACCAAGTTTCGTGTCACTATTGGGTATTGTGGTGTAGAAGCCTATGGTGAGGGAAGAAACAAGAAAATGGCGCGCCATATCGCGGCTAAACGTGTTTGTGGAAAACTCAACCTACGGCTAGCCCCGTGAGTTCCACAGTGAATGTGTCTATAGTCCCATTGTTTAAGCACATGGAGCTGTGTTTACTCGATAGCTAATTAAAGACTGAAATCACCCATGAAAACCAAGTAACAGAATCGGTGTACTGCTTGCTGGCTTCAAGATAAACATATGTTAGAAGTTAGAGCCCCCCCCCCCTTTGTAAAGATAAAGCATACACGCCCTGGCCCGGAAACCTGAGGAATTTCAGCTGCTTGGAATTCCAGATGAGCATGTTCAGGTATGTCAGTATATGCTTATAACGCGCTTCCAGTGGCATTTGAGATATCGGGTTCTACAAGTCAATGGGTCTGATTACACTTGGTCCTGAGCAATGCCAACTACCAAGCTCCCAAGCAGCATTACACGGTAGGAGATACGATAAATAAACTCCTGTATAATCTCATTTATGCTATCTACAGTCTAGTAATCAATTCGAGATGTGGCTTTTGGCTGTGGTACTGAGTGTTTCACCTTGGATTGGCCATCGGGTAGTAGGTGGACGGTTGCAGCCGCCAGCTGCACAAGTACACTGCGGTTTGCTTGGTCTTCCACATGAATTGTCGCCAAGCTGTCAACAGCGACACTATAGTTGATTGCCATGCACTGTACTCACACCTGGTGTATCCTTCTAGACATTCTGCATTTGGGTAGGAGCTGGCCGTTTGGGATGGTCTGTCACCACATTGTGGGATATAAAATGCTCAAGAAGTGGCAGAATGCCCATTCTTTCAGCTAGAGTCTCACACTTCTGTAAGCTAGCCGAAGAGTCGATATATATGGCACCGAAAACACTCTGAACAATATCGGAGAGCACTTTGAGGTCCCGAAAGGCACTCAATCCTGCCCAGGGGTATATTCCTCTTTCCCATAGATCTCCCTTGACGATGTGCAGGTGACTGGTGAAAGTGCCCTCTAGACTAGAGACCTTGGCAGAGAGAGTCTTACTCTGTGAGCGTAAAAAGTTATAAAGCAACACTCGGTCTCTAGTCCGAATGACCCTGGGGGTGCCCATACTATCAACCTCAATAGTATCGTGCTCCTTCTCCCAATAGAATGTGAGACAAATAAAGGTGAGAAACATATTGTTTGTAACGGCTGACTTTAAAGATTGGAGCCTTTTAGAGTTGATAAAGCTCTTCTGTCGATGTAAGTACCTGACAACTACCAACTCAATAATGCTAGCCCCAAGAAATGACAGACGTCGATATGATGTTGTTCCGTAGAGTCCCACACAGGACGGGTGTGTCATTGATTCTATTGCCAAACTCGTATCTGAAAAAGTGTATCCCAGGAGCCCCTCTAGGTCTACGATGGTTGTGGCACCCAGTGACTTGGATGGCCGAGACTTAGAATAAGTGCCATCGTAGAGAGACATCGTAGTCCAGGATTTGATCTTGGGGATCATTGCTGCTACACATATAAATGCTTGATCCAGTCCGTTGTCCAGATAGGCAGCACCTGCCAACGCTTTGGCCATATCAGCAACAGTAGCGGCACCAACCTGCCTCTGACTGTTTCGACTGGGGTTTGACAATGTTGTTGATACGAAAGCTGGCCGCCACCGTTTCCCGTTGAACCGTGTAGTTATCAGGTAGGGTCCAAACCCAGAGTGGCAAATTGCCGTTGTGAGCCCTGTATCTGACACAATGGAATCCTTCATGCTGGTCAAAAGACCCTCGTGCCACAGAGTATGATGCAGAAATAGCTGTCTCGTTATGAGGAACTTTGCGATCGCATCCCCGATAAACGCCATAGAGCGAAACTCGGGCCGATGCGCATCATCGGTTGGGCTGAGGGCAATGCATAGCAAGTCCATTCGTTCAAAACGAGCTGCTTGGGGGTTTGAAAAGATCTCTTTCCTTAATCGTTCCGCGATCAGATATACTCCAATCTGGTGAATTATGCTCGGAGCTAGCAGGGCAGCTTCAGCATAGATAGACGGCAGCCGATCTACCAAGTAATCTTCAGCTGCCAACTCGCTCAATCCCTGTCCGACCAAACTTGTGGATTGCAGCTTATCTGTCGGTGTGGATGTTACCGTCTTTAGCTCATTGAGAAAGTTGCGACGTCGAGTCAATTGATGTATCTTGCCTCTAATTGGTAGGGTTGCCCCATCTCTATGAGGGCCCTGGTTCTCGTGTCCTTCTATGACTTCGATACAAAGTGGACGACAGGCCTTTGTAACATGGCGCAAGAGGCCGATCGAACCGGGCACATTTCGGCGCTGCTGTAAGCACACGGCCAGGCTTGTCCTTCCGGAATGAGCCTCGAAGAAATCAGACATCCCAACGGGATCCATGTTTGGGACAATTATGTTAACATAATCTGTGTTTGATTGGGGCCCGTGGCCTTGATGTACGGACTGTAGAATTAAACGTGTCACCTGTTGACATATCGAAATGTCCGTGGAAATTGCCCTAGCCGAGCTGACGACCGCCGTATACTCCATGTTGGAACTTAGAAATAATGGAATACGCATATCCATCTTCAGTGGGACTGGGAGAATCATGAAAAGTTCAATGTCCTCTTTCTGTGGTCTAACAATGCGAAGCTCATGACGAAAGAGCTCCCCTCTTCGAGACCAGAGTAAAGCAACATCATACCAAGGGTCTAGCTGCCCAGGTATGAGGTAGTGCGACCTTGGCGGGATAGTCTTTTCAATAATGTCTGACACTCGCAATGGTAGAAGGTGATCATTGATGAGCCCAGCGTGGAACAAGCCTTTGTATGCTTGCAGGGCTGCATCTTCCTTTGCCCACCTTTTCCTCGCCCATTTCCTGAGACTTTTGAAGGTCTGAAGAGATGCGTCAAGGTTGCTGGGTAACCTGACAACCGCCTGTGCCTGGCCGCACTCGTCCATCTCGCAGCTAAATACAGGGTTGTTGTTCACAAACAGTTGTGCTGGCAATTCCGAGCAGAACCTATACAGGTGGCTAATGGAATTTCCCATTGTCATTTGGGCTCTGTTTCGTCAGATCAGGAGTCTACAGTTTAGAGGGACATGTACACACCCTGTGGAAGACCTGAAAACTAACTGGTCTCTGAGCTGTTCATCATCTTTCGAGTTGTCTGGTGCCACTGTCCTTCCGTCATCCTGAAGTTTTCGAACCAGCTCACGCTCCAAAGACTCCAGGTGGAACACATTTTCTAAGTCCTCTTCATCTCGAAGGATGATGATGAATTTAGAATGCTCTCTCCGTGCGCGCCCCCGACGCTGAATGAATGATTTTAAATTCAAGGTACAGTTGAAGTTCAGGACTGTGTTGCACGCCGGTATATCTATTCCTTCCTCCAGTGCGTCAGTGGTTATAATGAGGTCGAGTAACCCATCCCGGAACTTTTGAAGCGTTTCCATTTGGCTTCTAATGTCATGAACATCGCCGAGCTCGGTTTTGCTTTGGTGAATCCGGGACATACCCACAAATGTCCCGCAACGAAGTCGTTTGCGTGTTCCTGGGTGATTTTCTATCAGCCATTTCAATGCCAGTACAGTGGCTCGCTGCGAGACAAATATCAGAGCACGGAATCCTTTCCTATGTTCCTTGATCAACGTATCAAGTAAACATTCGCTCATGGGTGAGATATTATCAGAGTGAACCAGCCCCCCGTAATGTTCAATATTACCTAGCTTACAAAGCACTTCCATGGTATATTCTTGCTCGGGGCTCGGAGTGTGTGTTATCTCGGCATTCAATCGCATGTGTTCTTTGAATTGAGTAATTGACGTCTGAATGTAATTCGTAGCGGCCCAAGATCCTAGCTCCCTGCCTATTGTTTCCGCCTTGTTACCAAAGCGAGTGAGTTGTCTCTGTGACTTCTTCGAATTTCCATTTTGTTCATGTGGTGATTGTAGAAGTTCACGTAGTCTTTCTAGTATCAGTGACCCGTTTGTATTACCCAGCGAGCTACGCAACGGCACTCGTGGCTCAATCGACAGTTGGTTCGTAAATTGTAACAGCTGCGCGTAAAACTGGCGCGGCGTCCTGCATGGACTGTGTAGCCTTTTTTCAACATCCCTTTTGCATACCTGTCAGGTCCTGATCTCGATCCTGCTCATCATGTCAGATGCATACATACTGTAAGGTGGAAAGGTCCGACAAGATTGGAGATGCTGTAAGGCCCAGTATGTGTGGTCTTTCGTGATCAAGACTCGGTGATTTAGCGGGATAGTATTCTCGCATTATTCTGCTGGCAGGATGGTCATTGGTGCAATGATGAGCTGGTGGATGTGTCAGCTGGCATCACATAGAGAACACCGTCCGTCTTCTCTCCAGCACTCGCCTTCGTCAAATATAATCAATGATAAGCGGTCCATAGTTACAAACCTGTGGACCAACGCATCGTAAAGAACCTGATAGGTCGAGATTGCAATCTTAACGTTGGCCAGGGCAATGTTCCACGTTTCAACACTCCCCCAATGGTCGACGTTATCGTTACTGGTAAATGATCTACACCACATGGGAGGGACGTGGGCAGTCATGGTACGAACATGCTGGTTGCATAAAGCGACGGTCGGACATAAGAACCAGATAAGCTGCTGGTGATTAATTATACTATCTATATAGCAGGTAAGGGCACCTTGCCTTGTCTGGGTTTCCTCGGTCTATCTCTGCGAGTATTCGGTGTACGGCACTTGTTGAAGTCTTGAGCACCACAAACTCAACAGAAGATGCGTACATTTCTTACATTTGTGTTTTCCCCGTCCCCGTGGGCATCTTCAATTATCTGTTAGTTCATTTTCCTTCTAGCGTTGGATGTAGAAAAAGCGAAAATGGCCCCACTCACCACCACAATCAAATTTCCTTCTAAACTCTTATTCACCATTTCGACTTGATAGTCCCTGATGCGAAGGTGTCCTTCATCGTCATCGCGTGGGATAGATTCCTGGGTGTTATTCACGGTAGATGCCATGTGGTACTATGTGACAGACTGTTTCACTAGTCTGAAGATGCGATTCTAACGATGGCCACCACAGCACGTTGCCATGTATTCATATATGTTACAAGTCTCATAGGGAGAAATACCTGTCGAAAGCTACACCATGCAGAACGTAAAAGATTGCAGATGGGAGGCAACATGCATTTTCTGCCCAACATCGATTTTACTAGAGCTGACCTGAGACTGTGGTCGCCTCGTTCTGAACACGTATCTAGCATGACGCCACGCTGCAGTGTTCAGCCTTGCATCGATTAAGTGGGAAACAACAAATGATTGTCGGATGTACCCCTCCACTTTCGTTTGTCGTCTAATGATATGTGCTTGTTCTAGATTACACGGGCGGGGGAAACGAAAAGAAAAGAGAGGCAGAGGGAGAGGCAGAAGAGCATTTCGACCTCTGATCATAGTGTCCACACTGAGTAGACTTCCACTCGATGTCATTCCATGACAATATTACAGACCCTAAGCATCGGCAATAACCCTCTCACATGATAATAGCCCAGGTTCAAACACATCTGATCCCCATAGTATCGAGGCCACCAACCCGTGCCTTCTGGTAGTTGAAGTTTCATAATGTAATTAGGAATGGTATGGCATGGCGTTCGAGCGTAGTTGGTATGAGATATGACGAAAGTAACAGGCCAAAGACGCTACTCTCTTATTGAAGGTGTGATCAAGACTAGAGAAACTGAGAAGGTTGACGATCGTCACAATACGCCTGAAGCCTTGGCATCTGCTTAAAGCTAAGTACAGCTGTTCCAAAGCTAGAACCATGTATTCGCTGTAAATGTATATCATTCTTCTGTTCGAACTACGGCAGGACAAGAGCCCCAACGTGTACCTCACGTCTGGGAGGCCCCGAGTGGTCAGATATCAATGAAAGGAATTCTATGTATAAAATGGCAATGAGGCTGGATTGAATGATCTAGGCTTTCTGCTTTCGCGTTCCGGCACCGGTCGTATGCCCATGTTGGTTTTTGTAATGTTTCCGCAAGTTGTCCTTTCGTGTGAAGGGTTTGGAACAGAGGTCACAACAGAACGGCTCCATGTTCCATCGATTCCTGGCCCACTGCTTGTGCGCTGCCATGGCGTGCCGACGAATATCTCTTTCCTCTGCAGCTCGGACGGTGCACTGAGGGTGCGGACATAGAACCGGCTTATTGTGGGTCCTCATATGCTTCCTGATATCATCAGAAAAGGTGCCAAAGATTCATACAGGACAAGGATCTTACGTCAGGTGCGCCATTAGCTTGAAGTCCCTCCTATTCTGACATCCCGGATAATTGCAACGATAAATCGTCTCTGATTTGGTGTTAGAACGATCATGCGTAAGGCTTCTAGTTTCTTCCAAGTCCAAATCACACTTTGACAGCGAAATAGGGAAGGGTGGCTCGTGGTTCATCGAGTCAGATATCTCAGCAGCTTTCATTAGATCAACAGGTTGAAAAGCACCCCCTATGTCAGACAAGGCCTCGGACGGCTCAGTACTCTAAGGAGACTGATGGACGTCTTCCGAGGATGCAATGACTTGAGGTGGGTACTGTATTGGAATTTGATTTGGGGTTAAACAGGGGTATGGGGAATGTTCAAGTATTGTGCTGATGATAGCTAATTGCTCCTCAAGATCTGGAACTGCAAAGGTGTCTCCAGCTGCCACGGGATCGTCTGATATTTCGTTTGTCGATGTAGTCATATCAGGGCAGCAAGTCATGTAGTCATAGCAATGAAGGGGATGTGACGCCATGGCTGAACTCATGCGCGGGGGAGGTGAACAGGAAAGACAATTTTACTTCATGGTACAAACACCCGGAAGCTAACTGACTGTTACTTCTCACAACAGGTGCCGTGGTGTGCGGAAGGAAACAGGAATATAAATACCCACCAGGTCGCTGGTGCTAATTCCCACTATGTTAGAAATTCGTTGCAATGTGTCAGCGTTAGGCGGCAATGGTCTTGGGGCTGTTAGGGCTACCGTTAAAATCATGTACCTAGTAACCCCTCACCACGTCACCGCCCGCTAACTTCCATTTGATCGCGCACGCACTACAATAATACCACACACTAGCATCGCACTAAAAGGTACATACAGCAGACACATCACATATCCGTCAACGGAGCAGATAGCACGTCACATGCAGTACATAGCCAACACATTATTACTGAGAGTGACCGAATTACACACCTGCTGCACGTTACCGTAGATGGGGCGACTCTCAGCTCCAGGACGTATTAGCCTTATGTACAATAATATAAGGGTAAATTTGCTAAAGAGGTCATGCATAAGTCTCGGGCCCTTGTCGTTGGGGTGCGGTTTCTATTAATCCTCACAACCGTCGTCCCAAATCGGAGGAAAAACTCCTCGAGAGTCTGTTTGGTAAAGATAATTAGTTTTGTAAACATAACATGGAAGAATGCACACCTTGTTTTGAAGCTGAACAGACATACTCGTAACAACAGACTTGCTATTGAAAAGGAGGAGCCCCGTCTATCTCTGGTATTACGATTTCAGATACGTAAAAGGTACCACTCCAACTAGCCTTCTGTCTCGCATATATCTCCTCTACTCTTACCTCATACGAGGCGATCATTCTACAGGTGAGATCTCTTGAAGACTCCAATCTGTTTTAAAGGCATATTCAATTCTGCCAGTCGAACCTTGTTCCGAATTGGTACTCAAATCCAACGAATTCGCCTACATGCAGGGTGCAGTTAGATCTCATGCAGTGTCACAATCCAGGATGACAAAAGGTAGAAGCCCATGATCACGGTTGGATCAGTCTGATAGTGGTAATGAAGCTTTTGAGGGTAAGGTTCTTTAAGCCTCGACAATGACTCGGAAAACGGTATCCCACCCTTTCTGGTAGTACCACAATGGACCTGGCAAAATACAATTCATGTGGTGTAGAATGGCTAGTCGGCAAAGAGTCCAAAGCAGCTGTTACTTGACCGGGGAATAGTTTGATACTTGATGGAAACCGTCCGTCAACCGTCAACCATCGTTCTGATGGCATCCAACACATCCCAAAATGTAAATAAACAAGAAGGTGACAGCTATTGCCATTGTGATGCCAGTCAATCACTGACCGTCAAGTGAGAAGAGGAAGGATGGTATGTAGATCTTTTGGTTGTTCCAATATGTAGCTGTTGCCTATTGTCTCGAGCTGGAGCACAGGACAGAGTTCTTGAGGTTCGTAAAGCATCATCTCTATAATCTGCCCAGCTGCCTGGCTCAGTGCCCGTAGATAGTTTCCTTGGGAACGATTGAGGATTGAAACGATTTGGGGAAAGATGCATTCCGGCACCTTGGAGAGCCTGACAGCTTGTTAGCCAGAGCTTCAGCTGTCCCATATAGCACTTACATATTGTCAGATAACTCCAGACCTGGCTGGTGGGGATGCTGCGGATAAGGTATCAATGCAAGAATACCCTTGCCGAAATGCTCCTGTAGGGTGTGAAATCTCCGTGCAAGTAATCGAAGGTTGTTAACATCCTTGTACCCCTTCTTATACTCTGACGACCCTGGTTCGAGACCAGGAAGCATTTTCTTCATCATCGCTGTGGTCATTTCTGACTCTGCATTCTTGAGGGGATTGCCAGCCCGTTTGATACCCGAAGCGTTCAATGCTGGGATTGCAATAAACCTTGAAACTGATGGTGTCTCATGTCCACCACATGCTTCGAATAAGTGTGAGATGTGGTATCTTCGAAATAAATTCAGCCCCGTGATTCTCTGGTCTATGAGGGAGATGTTGGCATATGTCTCTGCCTTCGATGAATGTTTAGAGATCTGCAGATGAGGCATGTCGGCCCTCGCTCGCCAGGTTTGAATTGCCTCCTTTAGGAATAGAACTGACAGCGAGCTGCCAGAACCTAATATTAGCCGTTTGGAAACCTGTTCCCATTGTTTCAGATCTGGGTTTTGGATGGCCATCTCGATTTCTGCGGTAAAGTACGATTCCTGCGGGGGCCGAAGACATTTCGCGTGACACTTCATGGTTTCTTCCTCGAGGAAGCATACCATTGAATTGTACCTTTGCCGTCGACCTTGCTTTATCTTTTGTTGACTATCGAATGAGATGTTCGCAGATCGTTTGGACTTGCTATCTTGTACTGTGTTTGGTAGTAAATCGACCATCGTGGCACAGCTGTCATCGTTCCCAGAACGTCCAATAGGCAGATGTGGATACCTATTTATGCTGGCCAGGAACAGTGTTGGATCCACCGCGTTATCCTCCTGCGTGAAGAAGCTACCATACTCCTTATCAGTCTTGGTGCAATCAAGATCCGTAAATAATGGCTTACCCTATATGCACCAATATCTGCCACGTACGTGGATAGCTTCCCCCACAGTCGAGATGTGCGGCTGCAATAACCGCTGCCATGGTCTTCCCGACTATAGTGTGACGCTCTTCACTGGACTGCGAGTCGTATGGAACGATCCTGTCAATCATTATGCGCTGGGCGACTGAACTAAGATGAGCGTAGCTACACAGCCTTTCCTTTACTGCGGCGATATCGCCTTCTCACTGTCAGATTGATTGAACGTTCAGGATCTTGGAGGTCCTTACTTGGTTGAATCTTCATCTCATAACCATATTGCGAAAGACACGAACGAATCAAGTCTATTCCACAATCCGCCAGCCGTTCCCCGTCAGTCCCAGGGGCCATAAGAGCTTTGGAAAGGTGGGTCTGTAACTCCGTTGCGTAGCCTAGAGTATATGCGACCTGTTGAATGGTGCTATTGATGTTCATCCTGTGAAATGAATTGAGTAAATGCTACTCTAACAAGGCAAAGCGTTTTGATCGCAGATATGTTTGGATGTTTTCGCTGAAGATGGTTGAGGTAAATATAAATCCACTACACCGCCAAAATATATCGAGTAGCCCTCCGTTTCCGTTGAGCATACAGCATCCAATTTGCTAAGTGTCACAATGATGCCCAAACAATGTCTACACCCATCCGAATAGCCCGCTGCACATTGGCTACAATGGTTTTCCTTTATTCCCATTGACGTCATGATGCTTAGTCGATTTATCGGCTAAACACACAGGAAAGGACGGCCAACTAAGCATCCCATGCTTGGACCTATAGGATTGCCGATCTTCTAGCTATGCAAGGCCCATCAGCTGCGTGTAGGCCCCGGAAATGATCAATGTTACTGTGCATAGAGACGGCCATAGTAGAGCCCCGCAAAGAAAAGAAATGGGCTGCTTTCTGTAACTCGCGTTCGCATAGAGGCCTACCACCACATGTTTGCAAGACCTTCGGGTTAGATGTACAACATCAATTATCTCGCATTCGCCTGAACTCAAAGCTACCCTACGTTTATTTATATCTTAGGGCCTAACGTCTAGCTGCAGGCCACAAACATATATATATTTTCATTTTTCATTTTTCATTTTGGTATTTCAAGATTGACAAGATATTTTGAAGAATACCTTCGTCAAAACCTCTAGTCTATATCGTCATCAAAACAATAGATCGAGACTCGGGTGCCCCAGGCCTAGCCAGATAGTATGAGGAATAAAGCTACCCAAACCCAATATCATAGATTGTTATACAATTTAATATATGTGGACCCCACATGAACTTTTGATAGGCAGTTGTGGTTGGAAATATGGTAACAGTTCTACATACATCGCGTGGCTAGGTACCGATTGCCATACAATCAACTAGATCTGAGATCTAACAAAGTGATATAGCTTCTTTCCCGGGCAATCATGCCAGCAATGGGCTAAGTTTAGGGCCACTGGGCCGAGCTTTGTAAACACGTGGATGCTGATAACCCATTTTATTGACACATTACACGGGAGGCCCATCATGCAGGAGGCCCATCAGGGAGGCCCATCAGGGAGGCCCACCATACCGAAGGCCCACCATACCGGAGGCCCACAATACCGGAGGCCCACAATACCGGAGGCCCATCATGCAGGAGGCCCATCATGCAGGAGGCCCACTATGCAGGAGGCCCATCAGGAGGGAAGCTCTATCATATGGGAGGCCTACAGGATGCTAGCTCCGAAGGGGTGGGGGTGGTTCTGACCCCTTCGAAACTGGGTCCCCAAGGCCTACTAAATGGTATTGTTGGTATAGCGCTGCTTCGTCAGGAGCCGCTTTAATTGAACCTACGGGTGAGTCGCGTACAGCGCGATTCCGAGTCGGTATACCAACGACCGCAGACCACGCTAAAACTCGCCCTTGGCTTTTTAAGTTTATTTGTATTTTGCTTGTTATTGAATTATCAAACAAAGCTCCTACTAAATGAACTTGATCGTCTCCATTGCGGCCTCTTCGCATCATTCCAGCTAAATCTCTTTCTTTCTTTACATCTTACAAGCTAGGAGCTAGAGTGGAACTAATTAGCCTTTGGTTCATCAAGGTATCAATTCATTTCTATTATGACAGTATGCCGAAAGGAGGCGAATATCAAGCAACTTAGCATCAGGCGAAAGAAATCTTTTCATTTTAGTCTCTCATTGTACATTACACATATGGTCATGGTCATTTACGCTTTCGACGCTGGACAATCGAACTCCTTGATCGAGATATCATAACAATAACTCTTATATGTATATGTCTCTAGGACGGCAGATCAAACGAGGTGTGTAGCCGTCCAATAGATATCTTCAATAATTTTGACAATCTATAATGACTGCCACTCTACCTTCATTGGTGTATTTGACGTAAGAAGAGTAGTAGCGGCTCTCCAAAGAATGGTATATTTGGCTTCACTCGTCGCTAGACCTGTTTATAACATGATCCAAGGAAGAACACGATACAACTCACACACCTACTTAGTCTTCATCATGGCCCTAACTACTTGACCGTTGACCCTGCATTGTGAGGGCTAAGGATTCAGGTCTTCTAACCGTCTGCTATATCAGCAATGGCACCTGCATATTAGTCTGCCCTACCTCCGGGATGCTTCCTATCTTAACTTAGCTTGAAGCTATTCAAGCTCCTTGCCAACGCCATCTTGAGTACTTCCCCAAAAGGGTGTCCAAAGTTCTTCCTCATCTACCTGATTAGATTTTATACTAAGAATATGCCCGTATCTGTCTGTTGTAGTAGTTTATTCTGTCCCTAGATCCCCATATTGTTACTCTGCTTAACGCCGTGTTATCCTCCCAGCCGAATCTGTTCATCAATTCAACCATTTGCATCACGTACAGGCAGTGGCTCATTATATCTAATTCGTCTCCTCAATGTACTTTATTCCAGTACACTTGCTATTTCCCCGCCATTATACCGGCTCGACTTCCTTTTACCTTTCCCCTTTTTCGATTTCTTCAATCCTTCTGCTCGAGCGGTGGGTCCTCCATTGGCTGATCTGCTATATGATCGTAGTCCGATTCAGCGGCTTTCTCTGCAAGGGTTGGCTCATCCACGAGAGGGGGAGTGTCATCGGAAACTTGAGAAATAACATTGTGCATGCTGTAACTGAAACGAGGATTGTCCACTGACATGTCTATAAATGAATGGCTGTCGTTTTCGTGAGGATCAGCAACGCTGTCTTTCGGGGTATCAACAACTTCCAGACTATCCGGCTTGTCGGATCGATCGTCGTCAATGATGTCTATATTATAAAACCTCATTAGTTGAAGGTATTGCCTCTTAGGGTGGGCGACACTCACCGAGCCCTTGTATACCAATAAACCTTCTACAAGTTTCAGATCCCTTGCGCAGGATGTGCAGTTTTATAGAGAGTTGATCTCGGCAAGACTTGTTCTCTGTTGACTCTCCTGCAATACGCGTTGCGAGGTCATCAGGCATATCAAACACAATTAACGGTGCAAACATATCTGCCAGTGGCTTGATGAGATTGGTTTCGATGACCTCGATCGCCACACCATCAATAAATCGTTTGAGAGCGACCTGATAGAACTTAGTAAGATGAAGAAGGTAATCCTGGGGTCCCGGACAGACGGAACTGCCTTACCTTGTAGTACGCAAGCATGCACTCAAGCGCCTCTGTGGCAGCAAAGCGGCTCATGTCAGACTCTGTGGACTGAAGGATTGAGTTGTGAAGACGATGCAGATCGTATGATCTTTCATCCAGATAGGCATCCTGAAGATATGGGACGCCAAAGAAGTTGCAAATGATTTTTGAGAGACTATCTCCCCAAACTTCGCGCCGGGCCTGCTGAAGATTCTCGGTAAAATAGTGATTGTATGTGATCGGATGGCCGTGCTGATGGGGCTGAAGAAGATCACTGGTTCGCTGCTGCAGGTCCTTCAGGAGCTGGTCAAACCTCGGGTCTACAACCTCCCGGAGCAGTGCTTTCGAGGTAGTAATATCACCGATGTGCAGTACAACAGCTCTAACGAACTTTTTTGCGGTATTCCAGGCTGTCGTTACGTGACCTCGCGCGATAGTTTCCCATTGGCTGGATTGTTCACGGAAGAGCTCACCTATTATTAACGGATTGAATGTTCCAGGGAGCTCTTTGCCTCGCGTGCGTTTGAGAACTTCTTGGATATGCTGGATATAGTCTTCTCGTGTGACTAGGATCTATTGTCTCGATACTGCCTCGCCGTTACTTCCCTCTGTGATTTCACGATAATGACCGCCCGCATTGATCCTTTCAGTGAACTCTTGATTCAGATTTTGCATTACAGCACGTATCCGTTTGCTATAACCACTGGTCGACTGGGCACTATCGAAGAAGGGGTCGTCGTATGTGCCATCAGTGGCAGTCCTCACAAGGTTCTGGAAGCTCTGGCTGATATGCAAAAGATAGTACTTTTGCTCAGCTATAGTAGTTCGAGGGCGTCCAAGTCCCTCCAACTTCCGCTCACAGTCACCAACTTGGACCTGAATTTCTTCTATCAGGCTGGGAAGTTCAGTCGCAATCTGCCCAAGTAGTACCTTGCTTAGGCGCTCCCGAAAAGGCATAATAGCAACGTCAGATGAGGGAAGGTCTCGCCAGACACCCTTGGCAAAAAACTGTTCTTCCTCCACATCCCGTTCCACCAACGCCCCGTTGCTCTTCTCTGAATCCTTGTTTTTCAGTACATGCCAACCGTGACGGAAGGAGACCTCTTGATTCCTCGCCAAGGAAACAAACATCGCCTCGGTCTCCGATCCCGGGGTCAGAGTATCCGGTTTGGTAATAACGCCTAACGTCCGCGATCCGGTCTTGTCTGCCTCGCGGGCTAATTTAAGGACAATCTGATTAGCGAAATCGTTCTTGGCAGACACCACAGCCAGGATAATTGAACGTGGCTCCCGCATATAGGACTGTACAACATCCTGCACAAGTTTCACATCCGCTGCCGACTGCTGCTTGGTTTCGGAATGAATAAGACCGGGTAGATCGACGATGGTCAAATGGGGCCGGTCAGGGCCGGAGATCTCGACACGCAGGAGATCATTGGAAAACGCCTTTCCATGCGTAGAGATGCCCATGATAGCCTTGGCATTGTCGATCAGACGAGGCAAGCCATCGAAGTCCTCGAGCTCCTCATGGAATTGACTTAGCGACTGCTGTTCTATCTCTGTACGTGAATGGTGCGGCACAATGGACACGCTCACCCCGATCTGGGGGCTCTTGCGGAGGACGAGCTCTGTAGGGAATCGTGTACAGAGGTTACTTCGTACGGGGAATGAAACGCCCGAGATAGCTTCCAGGACCGAGCTCTTCCCAGACGATTGATCCCCACAGACGATGATTTGGGGCAGCGAAATATAATGGCTGATGCCCTGCAAACGCAGTGTGTCAATGGAGTCGAGCAATTCTAGTTGCTCCTTGGTGCAAAGCTCTTCAAGGGAGTTTGTAAAGAATCTTTTCAGGACCATTTTGTTCAGGCAGCACGATGGCACAACGTATAGTTTAAAGAGATGAGACTGGTAATCTCTGAGGAACAAGGGTGGACAAGGCCTGATTTATAGACCTCCAACAATGAATGGGCAATTGAATTCTAGTGTCCTACTTGGTTCCTCCTGCAAGGGCGAATTCCTTAGGATAGCTTCCATGTAAGGATCAGAATATGGTGTCAGTAATGGAAATCTCCCCGTTATGCTGCATTCATTCCTACCCTGTAGCAAGCAGAAAGCAATGCTGGTTGATTGGACTGTGGCCGCAAAGCGTGCCATGTTACCTCTGACCACATTTGATCAGGCAATTCTATTATTATTATTATTTTTTTCACTTTGTCCATCAAGGACCACCGGAATCCATCAGGGGCTCTTGAGGCGAAGAATGCATGATTTCTGCCTGTCGCCTGGATGTATTTGTCCCAATGAGGAAGTTACCCCCCCGTGAAAATTATACTTCCTGAAGTGGAATAGTGCCACGTCCAGGAGGGTGCGTCTGATGACTAAGCACCAAGCAAACAAAAGCAAAATACTATAGTTTCTTGCACTGGGCTTCTCGAATATCTTGCAATGGTTTAATATATAGGCGATCTTGATGACAGTCGTACGTAAATTGTCATGCATGATCATGACGGCCTATTGGCTGAATGCTATCTAATTGCTCATTAACAATTTAACATAGTTACTCATTTTCCTGATAGTTTATATCCTAATAGCGAGGCGAATATATATCTACCACAGAAGCTTATCCATGAGGTAGAGCGAAGGACTCCTAGGTTTGTCACTTCCCTGGCAGGTCTTGGCTTCACCATATTCCTCATCTTAATATCGCGATATAACCTTCTGGTTAATTTGTAGTGCCATACCTGGAAGTTGGGGCCCTGAGCGAGCCATTCGTGACTCTTGGCACTATTGTGATATTGCTTCCTAGTTCCTCCCATATCAGAACTGTCGTGTATTCTACCCCATATTCAAACGATAAAATTTGAACGACCTTGTGCGGAGTATATCAGTCTCTCGAAATGGTGTCTATATTTCTACAACGCAGTCGCTTCTATCGATATGAAATATATCCCTGGCGTTAGCGACGGTAACGACTATATGATTGTCTTCTATAGTTATATAGTGATATTAATACTAAAAGGATGAGCTCACCATAGATATAACGGCAACTGGCTCCTCATATCTGTTCTGCCGAGTCTATGTGGTAAGGTCTGGACTGCTACAACTGCCTGTGGTAAACTCTGTGCTACCTAGTGGTCCTAGTCCTCCTTGAGGCTCGATCTGACGAGGCTTTATCAGAGATTTACGGAGTAGAAGAATAGACTTGTAAATTGCTTTCAAGAACGAGCATTAGTCGTGCACATCGTGTTTCAAGTGAGCTATCGAGCTACATTGGCCAAAAGCCTATCGATTCCGCCTGTTTCGAATGTAATAACTGACAGATATTGCCTTAACATCCCCTGGAAATACTGTTGTCCCGGGAAGCCCGGCTCTGTCTGTTTTGAGACTCGTGTCTCTTCCGCGTACTCATATGCTGCGTGAATGATTTCTCATTCCTCGCAGATTTGGAGACACTGTAGTTGTACCTGGGAACATCTCGAATTATTAATGAACTCCCTTCGTTGGGCTTGGCACCTTCAACGTCTAACCACTTGCTTAGGGCTTGTCCTATGGATTCGCTGTCTGCCTGGAGCATAGATCCCATGTGAAGCGGTGATGACTCCTCCTGGGCGATAAAGTGGGGAAACAAAATTAAAACAGGGTGTCCACGAAGCTCTGTACCCTTGCCGTTGTTAGACCCCCCGACTTCAGCAGATAGGTGACTGTCAGAAACTGTTGTCACCCATTTAGAGGTCTGTTGCACTTTGCCCCATAATTCGGCTGCATCTTGGAGAAACTGACGAAGGTCCTCCTCGAACCCAATACAACCAGTCTCTAGTAAAGGCTCAACTCTATGGACAATCTCGGAGACAACGCTTCCAATGTTTTCGTCCACTTGCCTCTGTTCATCTGACCTAAACACCTTTACCAGAAGTGCACGTAGTAATGCTTTCTCCTGAGATGTAATTTGATCGCATCTGTCAAGGGCATAACCCATTGGCAATCGGCTAGCTGGTGCTTCGAGGCGGAGTGGCTGGAATATGTTGCGGGAGAGGTGGCTGGAAATTATGGATTGCACGCAGGAAGCACGGAGCTTTTTAGACTGAACAATAGCTGCTGCCGGAAACATCGAGAAAGGATTTGGGGTTGTAGATCCCTTCCACAGGACTTGCTGAATGGTATTCATTACCTTGTTCGTTCGATTTTGTTAGAGATCTGTATCCAATCACAAGGCAGGTCTGATATAAAATATACCTCGTTGGTGTCGGACGGAAAACTTTTATAAAAATATTTCTGAACCATATCGTGCAAGGCCGCCTCGAGCTCTTTGATATTCTGAATCCTAGCCTACGTGAATAATTGAAAAACTTCGAGGAGAGATGTGAAGCTGGCACATACAGATCAGGCCCAAAGTCCTCCAGCTGAGTCGCCCGTTTCAACTCTTCAACCTCTTGTTGACTCTGTGTGAGGCGCCCCTGTAGACCCATGATTTCCGTTTTTCGTTCTTCTAGCTCGGTACGGACCCGGCGAAGCTGCTCGGATTGATTCCGGAAGTTTGTTGACAACTCGTGTAACTTGGCGTTGAGACTTGTTTCTGTATCCTCCTTCGTCTTTTGTAACTGGTTCAGAAGCTCCTTCTCTTTCTCTGACCAGCCTCGGACTCGCTCTTCCAAGTAGTCACTGAGATATGCTTTGTCATTCAATAATGTTTGGTGCTTCTGACGCTCCTCCTCCAACTGCCGTTTGTTATCTGCTATCGTGGAATATGCTGCTTTGAGCTCATTCTCAAGCTGTACATTCTTCTGTTGTAGTTCTTCGTGGCTTTTAAAGGATTTGGCGTGATTTATTGTGTCTTCTGCTGCTGCCTGCAGAGCTTTGATAGAGGACCAAAAGGACTTATCCTTTGACTTATCTTTAGGCGTCATCTTGAACATCAACAAGTGACAATTGAGTATCACATTTGCTTCAGATAATGACCAGGAGGGAATGCAGCCCTTTTGAAGCCATAGCCCATGGCCCACCTTAAGAGTACACAAATAGCACCTCTGGGTAAATCCAGTTTTTTTGACCTGCTATACACATCGTTTATGCAAGGTAAACCTTTGAATCGAAGGTTCTCCAAATGCGAGGATATTGGCGGTCAAGACTTTCCACCCCCTCGCGTTACGAATATAACATAGAGTAGCTTTGCGATCACGTAGCATATCGATAAAGGTGGGTAGAGATAGGCCATTGTTAATGCATCTAGACAGGCACATTTTTGTTGCTGCAGTGTTCCAGACTAATGGTTATGTGTTTATGTTGGGTGTACCGTATGTCCAGGTATTACAGAGCTATGGCTTCTCCTTACTCCTTCACCTATTGTTTGACGCTATTTGCCTCGTTTTTCTATAGCATCACCCTGTTGTATGCTGTTCCTTCTCCTTGCCCCTAAAATATGATACCCAATCCGTGTTGCATTGTTAGCTGCCTATGATCTCAGGCGAGATATTACAGGAGTAGCAGGCATAGGACATCATTATTCCATCTGGAGATAGGCCTGCAAGGGGTAGGTGTATTATGGGCCCATAATGTTGGACGTTCATGCTTTGCATAGGCCAAACGTGGGAGGCCTACAACTGTGGCGCCTTTTGGAGTAACATTTTTACCCCTAGCGTGGCTACCACAAGTTTCTTCTGCTCGATGCACTCTAATACCTGCAGGCTAAACTGATGATCGAATACGTACTTTAGTATCAAGATTACCATTGAAGTTGGGAGATGTATGCTCTTGAATGGAATAAAGATGTCTCGCGTTGTGTGCTCATGCCGATGCGATGTATTCCTCCAATGTAAGGTGACCAACCCTCGCCCTGCATTGATAGATTTTGAATATACTGTGGAAGGAAGTATGCTTTAATTTGGCACATCTATGGAAGCTTTTATCAATTGCCGAGGTAAGTCACCTAGAAATTGAGTCCGACTATAGTTGGTCATGAGACTCCTAGCCAATAACTGTAAGGTTTGGCATTCATATCACTGCACTGAGGAACAAAACGCACCATCAATAAGCAAGGTTTGACATTATCAGAGATAGCTAGCTAGGAGTACAATTCTAATTGAGTAGCTAGAAAAAACCTTGCTCTGAAACATAACCAACATGTAACTGAAATGATGAACTCTTGCACGATGAAGTAGAAAACCCATGTAACTATGGAGATCCAGACACAGAAAACGTTGGAATCAAATCGAAAGGACACTCTTTCCACCATCAGATGTCAATCGTTCCCGGATTTTTATAGGCAAGATATCGGAGCCAAGTCGGTGGAACTCCACTCGGCCATCCTCCAGTGTTCCGACCTTGACGATTGCACTCGGCGCAAACAGCAATGCTTCGCCAACGCGAAGATGGACAATAATGTCAAATGCTGAGGTAGACTCCTTCTCGGCCCCCGATTCTTCCGTCTCACTACCATGGTTGCCGAAGCCACTCTTTGGAGAGAAAAGGTTGATTGCTGCTGCAGCAAGGTGCTTTTGCAACGTTCGGAGCCATTCCGGCGAGGTAAACCGATGAACAATTGTAACAGAGCACAAATTCAACAAAGCAGTCGAGACAGTCGGCTCTTGGGTAGAGATGATTACTCGAGTCCCAAGGTGCCGTTGAAGACGAACTGCTGATAATAGTGTTTCTGTGAAAATCTCGGCCTCTGCAGAGGAGTTCATATACTTCATGTTTGTTAGAAATATCCCTAAGCCCGGCAGAACTACATACCTTATGTGCTTCGTCAAGTGCAACCACCCGACCAATAGTTGGGTCTTGTTCGAGGAAGATCCCCAGGCAAATATTGAAAAGCGAGCATGCTGTCTCTGGGGATATACATGGACAGGACATATCAACAATAGTTAAACAGCCAGGCTAGATGCTTTAGCGGATACCGAAGGCGAAAGGAATTCTGTACTTACCACTGGGTCCCACATGGAGCCGTTTGCAACCTTGCTTTCCTTTGACCTCGATATGTCCACTTGCTCTCGAGGCATAAAACTCTCTAGGGTATCGAGCCGTTGCTTTAAAGGCCCCAGCTGATCACGAGTCAACCCAGAAGCGAGGACTCTTCGCTTGAACTCTTGATAATTGAATGGTGTCCCTGCCTCCTGTTGTAGTATACGTAGTTCACGAAGGATTCGTTTCACCGTGTGTATATATAGCGGTATCTGCCCATCTTTCTGTCCAATAGCCATCAGATCCATCATCCGCTTTGTATTCAAATGACTCTGATCAAGCTGTAATGGATTCACTGGTATATTAAACCTCGAATAGTAGTCCTATATCCTCCATGTTATGATATTTATCTATTAGATGATATTTTGGAAAACCTACCCTTATAGAGTGAATATTTGTCGGGGAGCAAAGTACTCGGACTTGCACATCTGGGTGCGATGACAAGAAGGCTGCTTCGCAGGGGGATCCCACTGTGTCACTGATAAACGTATCATAATGAAAGACCAGCCTGTTAGCGGCTTGGGCAACCTTCCGGCCTTTGATGATATCAGGCAATTTTCCAAAAGGCATGACAATGTATGACTCTTCCCAGAACCCTGGGAGCCACATATAAAGATGCTGGAAGGATGTGAAACATTGAATAGTAGTCGAGGGTCCTCATCCAAGCGCGTGAGAGGAGAGGCATGCTTCGGGCGAATACCTTTCAGAAGCGGGCTTGAGCCGGCTAATAACCCAAACTGTGGGATCTTAGGGTTATCTTGCCCATTTCCAAGGTTTGCATGACAAGCTAAAACACTGCTTGAGATGATCGGCGCATACGCCGATTCGTCTGAGACCATCTCGCCTCCATGGCTGGACTTAAGGAGGCCCAGATGATAACGTATGACCTCGTCGGAGAATATTGGGTCATTCAGAGCCACGTCAGATAAAGGAGGGATGGTTGGGGTGGTCCCGGAGGTTGAACTAGGAAAATCCTCAATAGAACCCATATTTGCGGATCGTTGATACTCGGTGTGATATGTTAATTATAGTCAGATATGGGAGAAGTGATGATGTTTTCAACCGTAGAGCTCTGGGTCTCCGTCCACATTTATGTTCTATGTGGACATCTTGGTAGTTCATGATACCTCAGGGCCATCAGTATCCACCACGTCTCACCCCTACATGGTTATCCGAGCTCTTTCTTAGCTCTTTCCTAGCTCATGTCGCGACTGGGGCAAGAATGCAAGGATATCCCAAGAAGGAGAAGTATGGACTGAATCGGCATACCATGGCCTACGCGAATATAGCTTGGGAGCGGCACCGTTCCACCCTGCAGGATTCAAACTAGATGTCCCTGAGAGTGATTCCTTGGAATTACGCAATCTATTCCGTTCCGGAATCCTACGGTACAGGCTACTGTAATATAACTTTACACTGTGTCTTTCTCAGCATGTACTGTATGGGGAAGAATTGCGG
The DNA here is from genome assembly GCF_001204775.2 of Aspergillus nomiae NRRL 13137. NCBI lineage: Eukaryota > Fungi > Ascomycota > Eurotiomycetes > Eurotiales > Aspergillaceae > Aspergillus > Aspergillus nomiae. The sequence goes on from NW_015378060.1 coordinate 24,973, forward strand.
GCTTAAGCCCTGTGCTTTCCAGAAACCTCACCGTCGCAAACGTATCCTCACCCTTAGCTTAGGCATGCCGATCACCTTAACTATGGGCCTGGGTATGTACACTATACCCCATAGAGTAGTAAATGCACCAAGATATTCATAGTACCCTTTTGATAGAGAACGACCCCGCGCAGTTGAATAGGCATCAAGAATTATGACAACTGGTCTTTGCACGAATGGGGCAGCAAGGATTGTACTGATTCCACTCCCTGGCTGTTCGTGTCGCGGCAATGTCGCTGAGACAATCATTTTCTAAACCTCGAGTAGCAGAAGCTTGGAATACACGTTATCATTAAGGGCCTCCTGCAGGAAGGTCGTTATAATTTCGGAGTATCTGATCTAAAACGGAAACGATGCCCTATTTCGCGCGCGACCACTATGATCGAGAATCTTTACCAGTATGCACGAGCTGCAGCCTAAGCGGACGAAGTATAGATATATATGGTACTGGAAGCTATATCCCTCCCTCGGGTAGCGTGGCAGTGCATCCAACGATATCTTGGTTTTTGCTGCAACTTGCCGTGCCACTTCCCAAAGGGGAGGTTTCCGCCCCGAAGGTGTTTTATTACCAAAACAAGTATAGGATTGCCAGCTAAGGTCCCTAAAAAATATTGGCATGGAACGTATACGTCCCACCAAACAAGATTAGAGAGAATTAAGGGGAATGCAGAATATTCCGATACTTAGTCTCAAGATCAACGATATTTTGGCTTAACAGATTGGGTTTCCTAACGATTGCAACAATAGATATTCCTGTCGTTACCTGCCCATTGCGACACGGCGAATGAATTCTGACGGGTCAAACCGTTGGTCTTTATAGGTACGCACCCGACTCTACTGTATTTGTGTTGCCCGTAGATAGGCCATGCCTGCTTGTCAAAATTGTACTATTGGTTCACAAACACACGGTCTAGTTCAAATAGCGCAAAAACTATATTACTGGACTACGGATGTAAGAGGTTCCATTGACTTCGATTACAGGTATAAACACCTAGTCGAATCATTTGCCGGGCTCTTAATGATCGTGGTTCATCGCTTCACCGAATACAAGCCAATAGCCCCGGAGCGCCCTTAGGATACCTTAAAATATCTTCGGGGCACATTTGCTCTATTTGAAATATCCCCATTTCCGCCAGCCTACAGCAAAGAACGGGCTCTAGAATGGCCCAAACGGGCTCGCTGAATTTACGGAGAAGGTCGCCTTGCGACTTGTCGAGAAGTTGGATAAAGAGACGGAACTCCTTTTCCGTGGGCTTCCAGAACCTGCACATCGTCAGCTCCGTATATATAGTAGTAAACCAACTTACATGACATCTGACACACAGGGATCAAGCCGACCATCTAATGTGTTGTCCAAAATAAGCCCGAGAATTCCCTCGCCGAAGGTATCTGTCAATATGTGAAGACGCTTGCCGACTCTCCGTAGCCGGTTGAACCTTTTTAGTTGGCTTCCATAATACTCTGTATCCGGTTTCAAATCTGGAAAGATCTCCGCCATCAAGGCTTGGGTGACCTTATGCTCGTCCATATTTCTCGGATTTCCCATAGTCTTCCGAGCTTTCGGGAGCGTATCCGCTGTGTAATGAACATAGCCAGCACTAGAGACAGTTTCATGACCGCCACAATCTCGGAACATTTCAAGAATATGGTACCATCTCATAATCTGAATGATGCCAGCCTCTTGTTCTAGGCGCTCAATCAAATGCAGTCTTTGGCTAGGGATAATGTCTCGTAGACAACATGATCGAAAATTGTCATCCTTTCTTGCCCTTTGTATCATCCGACCTAGCGCAAGTATTGTATGGGGACTTGCGATACTTATTACCAGACGTATGAAAGCCTCACACAACTTCTTCTTCGGATTCATCAAGTGTTCCTGAATCTCGGGCGTAAAGTATGTGGCCTCTGGAAGCGGCAAGCATTGCTGTTCACATTTCGTCTTCTCGTTGGCTAGGAACTCTTTGAGCTCAGGATCAAGATGAAAGAATTGTGTACCTTTTACACGCTTGATCTTTTGTTTGTCGTTTCTTTCGGTCTCACTAGGCCTCTTAGGAGTAGTGGTACTTGAGCGCGGCGCTTCGGATGGGATGACAGACGGTACTGGAAATGTAGCGTGATCAGGTACACTCGAAGGGTCGATGCTAACACTTGGAAACTCTTCAACTATGCTACCATCAGGGAGAGGGTTTATCTGGAAGACATGATCGTGGTATTGAGGCTGCTGGTGAAAGTTGGGTAAGATATTGGGCTCACTTGTGACACCTGAGGTCGAGATGTTTATCGATATCCCCGGATCGTTTTGTATCGTTCCAAGAGGATCACTACATCCAAACAATGGAGGTACCGGAGCATACAGGCTGGTATGGACAGGAGAAATAAGCATATGACGCTGTTCTAGGTCGGCCACGGTTTGTGATGGTAGATTAATTGGTAAAGACTCGATGGCTGGGGGGGTCAGTACACCAGAAAAGTGGATTCCCGCAGTCAGGGCAGCGTTTGTGACAGCAGATACAGCTTCCACAATTGTCTCTGAGCCAGTTTCGAGATATTGGATATCAGGCGTCATGAAGATGCTGTTAAAGAATTGCATTAGTCGGCTGGACTCCCGAACGCTCCATAATGCTCGTACCGCGACAGAACAAATAGTGTCACTGAAATACTCCCATTAGTATCTAGAAGAACAGCTGCAATGATTGCATTTATTGTATTGCGGAGCACGGCCGTTGATTCGAACCCCGATCGGCAAGAGTACGTGATATACTTGCTGATGCCACTTCGCTTAGCAGCAAGAACAAGGTGGTCCCTCTTGGTAAGCTCCAGTTTCAACTTTGCCTTATGCTCTGGAGATATTCCCAATTCAGCTGTGTCTGTGTATCGACCATAGTATTACACCAACCTTTGTTTATACCCATGCGCATGAAAACTATATTGAGTACCGTGTCAACCCACGCGGCACCAACCTGTGCTAGCTGTCTATTACCCTCATGATTGTAATTTTCCACACCTGCAGCAGTCAGGGCTTGACGAGGGTAATCTTTGTTGGTGAAGCTGTGTAGAATGATGGACTCCACTGATTGAACCTGATCGAGAGACGCCATGGTATTATGTTTGGAATTTGAGTGTAATTTAAGGAAGGCATAGGCTCCATAGACATACAGAGGACAAACAGTTCTTATATGGACAAGAAAAGCGATTAGGACAATATAGTTCCTCAGATATAAATACCCAAAGCCCATCAGGTTATTGACGGTAGGTATTCGCCTTGAAAGGATGAGTAAACCAAGCGGTCTGGGTTGAGCAACATGGCTGAGAACCATCTGCATTTACCCCCTGGCGTCCGGCAAATACTTCAAGTGGAAAAATAGCAATATAGACCAAATTTTCGAAAGGCCAGTGTTGTTTGGTGCCTCTTATGATCGCATGCGTTAGGGTGGTTGTTTACTGGGGAATCATGCACTCACCGTGGTTTGAATTGGATTAGAGTAGATTTACCCCGAACGCCAAGTAGGTGATCCCTAACATCTGCTATTATTGACTCTTATGGATTGGTGAAAGTAAAGGAACTGCAGCATTGACCCCGTGCATATGTTGGGGGTAGGAGTGTTTCCTAGCAAGGCAACAGCCATGGAAGAACGACAGATGCTGAGCTAGTATATACGAGTGATCATAACTGTTAGTGAATGCAGTTGTCTATTGCGGTTGCGCTGCGTCGGCTGCAGCCAAGATCGACAGACAGGGCTTGGTACTGCCAGACATGGCAGGGGGCTAGCGCCCCGTATTGTTACTATCAACGGAGACGACCTGCCAGTTGTATCTCGACCCAGGACGCTTACTCCCGGCCCTCTGAATGTGGCCGATCTATCGGGAGCGGATTTGACCCCCCTCCAACTGCGTGAGCTTGCCGCGCAGTCACCTGTGCGGAGCCCCGATTTTATCGTCTTGACTATGTCCCTTTAGATCCTCGACGATCAGCTGTGGGGCTCGCTGGCGCGTGCCATGAGCCTTTTCCTTGAGCAGGGCTACTCAGTTACACTGCGACGCGTCCCGCTGGATACGTCGGAGCTGTATGAAGAGCGGTCCGTTCTCCTCCTTGCTGCCCCGGGCTGTATTTACCTTTCAGTGGATCGACGATGCCCTTTCTGATCTTCACTTGATGCCTACACTGGACGGGGTATTGGCGGGACATATCGGGACAGTCTTATTGGGCTCTGACCTACTCTGCCTATCTTCCACGGCCCCGGCGGACGGGGGCGATTGTCCAGGAATTCAAGGCGCGGGTGTTTATGCCGCGGTCGATCCTGTCTTGCCGGCTGGTTCAGTGACTGCAGGTGCGACCAGCACCCTCAGCGGGGATAGCCTGTCCATCGCGGGTCCTTACCTAAGAGGCGACTACGCTCGTCCGGGAGGAGCACGTTAGATTGTAGCCACGATATTCCGGATAATTGGGTAGTTCTCGACCAGGAATCCAACCCCGCAGCCGACCCACTTACCTGTGTTGGTTGTGTCAGAGTACTCCGGCGATTTTCCTGGAGAGGACTAAGCAGTAGAGGGTTGAGGATGTGTCCCACTAGTAGTTTTTACCGGTTTTGGCTGGTGGTATTCCTCGCTGGGATGTGGTACTGGGGGTGAAATCTAAATGTAGATAACGGGTCCTTTGCACATAACCCTCAGTCTCCATATCTGTTTTGAAATTTACTCAGGATACTCTGTTTTGTCTTGTTCGGTATATGATGAATAGTCGAACCCATATCTGTCCATAAAACTTTCTCTTTATGAAGTTAAGATTTAAAATGGCCGGTAGTGGATTACTGAGAGTAGTACAGTAGGACTCCGTATGTCATGGCCCAGTATGATGCAGATCCAAGATAATTTGATCCTGGATCAGTCAACCATTGCACAAAACCATGAGTAGCATAAACCTAACGCTATATATAACTGGGTAGTGGAGGTCAAGATAAACCATGAGTCAGGCGAACGTCAAGACGAGCAGAAAGAAGTATGGAACATACTCAATGTCGGCAGCGATTACCATACTTCACAGCAAAACAAACCTCAAATGACAGCAGATTTGAAACTGCCATGCCGGTACAGTGAAAACAACACATGACAAGATCTAGACGTAGGTACACAAAGTGCCCAGAAAGATTCCTTACACCGGCTGCCGCATAGACCTTGCCATCTGAAGCTTCTCGGCTGACATAAAACCCCTCTGGACAAGCTTAGACTAGACATGACACGCAGTGCCCACCCTTGACAATTCTCTTTGACTGCTGCTCGGTTCATTGCTCTGGGTGGCGGTTCACTTGCTGTAATCTGCTGCTCGGTCACGGTAACCAAGTGGTATAGATTCAAGAAAGATGCGGAGCTGACGACGTTGATAGACTGAGGTGATGGCTGGTACCGCATACTTTCTCCACCCCCTTTCACTTGGTATACCCAACCAGTAACTTTCTCATGTCGAACACAGATAGACCAGTAATTAGGCTCGCCAGGTCCCTGGCTCTGAAGGACTAGAATGATGTATAGAGGGTCGTGTGTAGCGGGGATAATCTGGCGATTTTCAGGCTGGTATTCGGTCCACTCCTGACTCCCTTATGCGCCAGAAACATCGGCCGTTAACCTCACATATCTCGCTGAGGCTTATTCTCCTTAACGTCGTATCTGCGTCCGGATATCCGCTCATATTGCTAAAAGGGAGTGAATATTTATCTATTGAGAGCGATGTCGTCATGGTTGCCCACATAAGTCCTCGTGCACGGTGTATCTAAAGATGTTTGGGAAAGTATCTCTTATACTGTCGTATCGGTTTGTAGGTTGGAGAAACGAACGAAAAGGAAAGGGATTGCATCCTTCCTATTTGTGTATTTCTCGGTGCTTGCTTGCTTGAAGTTAAATATAGCCATAGATGACCAGTATGCAGCTTTTACACATCTGTTAGGAAAGTACGGAGTACAGTGTTCAAAAATGTGCTCTGCAAATCATGCTTTGTTTCCCGTGACACAAGGCACGTGGACTCTTATACGGTACGGTGACACGTCATCCTAGGTGGTGACATTCGAGCTCTCCATAGCAGACGCTTCTACCTTGTCACAGCGGTTCTAGGCTAAGGACTCACTTGGACGAGGAAATCTCCTGTATTCCATAAGAAACAAATCTCGAGCTTATCTTGATTGTTCAGTCTTCTCTTCTCTACTTATGCAACCACGCGGACATGGAGGATGTCGATCACTCTACAGGGATTCCCTACCAGTGGAGGAATCTGGGAGTATGCTGGCTGGTACCCTGACTATTGGGAATACGCTCAAATCATGAAGCCTGCCTTTTATGGAAACTTCCAAGACTGGATGGCTAGGACAGCGCCGCAGACATGGGACCTTGATGGGATCAATGCTGCGAGAAAGGTTTTGTTCTAAGGTCATGTTGCGTTATAATTCAACGAAATTGCAGCGAGATTGTTGTCAGTGAAATTAGTTGGCTTCTGCTTCTGCGCCCTGAGCCTGCGAAAACACAGTTTAATGTCTACGTGAATTGTGAATAAAACCAAAATTCAATGGGCGTTGGTTGGCTTTTCGCGCAAGAAAGCCCGTGAGCCTATACATAGGTCTGCACAGGGTCTTTATTATTCCAGATATAAATATCCCAGTGGATGAAAGAACACAGCAGGGATTGGAAGCTTATAGAGTGTGGGCTTTATCTCTAATTTGCTATCACACCTTATCTTTCGGTATGTCAAGAGCGTCGAAAGAAAGATGTTCGGAGCTCATCTTGTAACCTCCCCCAAATGCCAAGATGGATGTATGTACATCATTTAGCCTGCACGCTGTGATACCCTATTTTCTCTTTCTTTTCATACTCCAGCATACTTGGATCGAACCCGGACGTCGTCCCCACTATGAATCTGAGAATGTTCTTATTATCTCCGACCAGGGTCGTTTCTCGTCCCTTCTTAACTTCAGCAGAAGACCCTCCTCTTTCCTAGGCCGTAGCAGACCCTTCCCGGACTACTGTTGGGCTTCGCCGCGATCATACTGAGATTCCGAGGTTCGATGGAGCTTTGGCAAGCGACTGGTCGGCTGTACATCTTTACATGTTGTCGGTGTCATATATTTATAACGCCAGCTGGGGCTTCCTGCGGTGAGGTCTGAGAATAGCCTTCAGAGCATAGCGACTGACTAGGTGGCATCTCAGAAGGTGACGGTATAGTCGAACTGTGAGCAAGTAAGGCCAGTTCCCTCCCCACACAAATGCCGACGTCCTGAAGAAGGCTGGTGCGTACGAGGATTCTATTCCTCCCACCATTCCTATATTCCCGATAACGTCATGGCCGGTATTGGTGTTGGCAAGCTCAAATAAAAGACTTGGAGAGATTTATTGCCCGGAGACGTGTATTCGGGGCGGCAATTCGCTTCGATTTTCCCCTTCAGAGCTCTTAACCTTCAGTTTTTCTGTTCTCTTGTACAGTATCAGATTGGAGATTGTTGATAAGACCCACAAGAAAATGGAAGGCAGGGCGGCATTAGTCATCCGTTGGTGCCTGAGTCAATATCGGCCTCGGCCTCGGGGTCTGCTGACCAACATGACATCACGATTATCCCTTGCTAGGGTTGAATGTCTGAAGAGACCTACATTTTCCACCTCAGCTCTACCATGTAATGCTGCACGTACATAAGGACGACGGTGTTCCAAACTGTCAGGAACCAAATCATCACAGCGTCATTCAAACCCCTCGAAAGCCTTCCACAAAATGACCATCGCTCTGCTGATCATCGGCGCCACCGGCAAACAAGGTGGTGCCGTTGTTGACGCGCTAGTCGCCCAGGACGCAGATGTGGAGATCCTCGCCGTGACCCGGAATGCCCAATCCCCATCAGCCCAGAAACTGGCTCAGAAGTCGGACAAGGTTAAGCTGGTTCAGGGCGATCTCAACAATCCCGCGGGCATCTTTGAAAATGCCAAGAAAGCCTCATCCTTGCCTGTTTGGGGCGTATTCAGTCTTCAGGTGAGGAGATCTTTAGCTATGACTTCGCTTGTATACAAAATAGGTTAAACTGACGGAGGGTGGTCGAAATAAACAGAGCCCCTTTGCGAAAGGCGAGAGTCTCGAAAGCGAAGAACGCCAAGGCAAGGCCCTCATTGATGAGGCTACCAAACAGCGCGTGCAACACTTCGTCCAAACATCTGTGGACCGCGGTGGCGATGCATCGACCGACAACCCCACGAACGTGCCCCATTTCGTGACCAAGTACAATATCGAACAGTACCTATTCGAGAAAACCAAAGACGGGTCTATGGATTGGACCGTTTTGCGACCGGTGTTCTTTTTCGACAACCTTACACCAGACTTTATCGGCAAAGTTACCTTCACGGCCTGGGACGCATATATACAGGGAAAGCCGCTCCAGTGCATCGCGACTAGCGACATCGGCATAATTGCGGCCCAGGTCCTCTTGCAGCACGACCGATTCAAGAACCAGTGTCTCTCTCTGGCAGGCGACGAGCTTACCTTCGAGCAGATGGCAAAGAAATTTAAGACCCAAACGGGGCATAGTGTGCCCACTACGTTCCGCTTTGTGGCCTACTTTATCATGATGATGGCCAAGGATCTGAGGCTCATGTTCAAATGGTTCCACAATCAGGGCTATGGTGCTGATATCAAGCAGATCAAACAGATCCATCCGGGATTGAAGGATTTCGATACCTGGTTGAAGGACGAAAGCCAATTTCTCAAACATTGACGTGTGATACCTCTTTAGCTATGTATATTGTTTTTGGTCTAAATTATTTTAATGACTGTTACCTTGATGTAATGTATTTAACTGGGATTCTCGGAGGATTGGTTCAATCGGTCTGTCATACTAGGCGACAAAAGTGAAATTCACCATCAATTCCAACGTACGAAGAATTCAAGATACATGCTTCGATGCAAGGATGTAGACAGCATAATGCCCACTCACTCCCCTGCCAGTATCCCCGCTCTTTGCAGACGGAACGCTCCAGTTGCCTTCGAGTTCCGCTCACGCGTGTTCCTCTCATATAGCCGGCAACGTCTTCGCTACCGCAGCCCTATGCATGTTTTGCCCAGCAATGCGACGCCAGCGCCTGAGCGGCCCCTCCGGATGTAACCCCCCACCCCAGAACCAGACAAATAGTACTAAATTGCGGGGATCAGAGTTGCTACTGTCGCTGGAGTATTGTCGCTAAGCCAGGGTATTCCCCGCATACTGCAATGGTTGACTAACAGGATTAGTCGATCGTTGGAGTGGAGTAAACACTCTTGGATATGATGACCTCTTGCACAAGAAGAATAATTTCGAATACATGTACAGAAGACTGTACGATGAATTATATTCTTAGCTGTCGTAGTATTGGTACCTATTCAACTATATGTACATATCGCCATCGCCTCCACTTGAGACGCGATTTTCATCAAACATTGTGTACTTATTCTCCACCCCCATGCTTCATTATTGCCTTTCCAGGACTCTAAAGCTTATCAACCCGACCCAGCAGCCACTGCAAATGGCGATACGTCACCCGCGGCTGATACTGCGGCTGCATGTGTCCGGACTGGTAAGTCTCGGCCCACATAAGCCCACGCTCATAATGCTGCACACCCATAACGCCCTGGCTCTGCAGCATGGCTTGACCATTCTCCTCGAACACCCCACCCCACGTGAGATCGGGCAGATCGATGGTGATGGGCGTGGCCGGCGCAGACTGGAACCCGAGCTGCCCATTCCAGGTCATATTCTGGATGGCCAGCAGCGTCCCGTTCGTGAGGATGATCATATCGTAGTCACCGTTGCTAACCAGAACGCGGTTCGTGCTCTCGATAACCTGCGGCAGGACGTGCTCGATCGGGTTCGCGGATAAGTCCCCTTCCTGCTCGGGGCCGGCGTCGCCGCCGACGTAGACGTTCTCGCTGGAACAGCCCGACCAGGTGACGTTCAGCGGCGCGTGCATGGCTCGCTTAACGTCCGCGCGGTCGAAGTACACAGTCGCGCCTGCAGGCTGGTAGTTGAACGCCGTGGGCATGGCGAGAACGTCCCAGGCGAGCGGGCACATGAGGTTGATCTCGTAGATGTCGAAACAGGAGTTGGCGACCATGGCTTCGTTGCTGATCAGGTCGAAGACGTCGCAGGCGGCGTCGCTGGTGTAGTTGAAGGATTTCTGGGGTTGCACGCCGGCCGGGGGGAAGACGAGGTACTCGTCGAGGTACTCCTTGTAGCCGCAGGAGTCGTGGAGCTTCTCCAGTTCCGCCATGAAGCTGGTGTTGAAGTTGAAGAGGTTGGCATTTTGCTGGACGAAGGGCACGGCGGGCACTTCTTCCTGAATGTAGTCGTGTTGGCCAATACAGGGGTCGTATACCAGGGCGCCTATTTTAATGGTAAACGTAAATTCGATAGTGAGTTTCCAGCCACGCGAGATATTCACCTTTCACGTCATAGTGCTCCGTGTCATTCTTGTCCAGCATGGCGGCGGAGATGTACGGAACATAACGGCCAGCGTAGCTTTCACCAGTAACGTAGATCTTGAAGTTTTTGATGCCAAAGAGCTCCTGGAAATTCTTGAAGAATCTCACAAAGTCCTCGGCAGTTTCTTCCTGGGTTGTCGCATTGGGCTTGCCGATTGCGAATCCTGTACCGACGGGCTGTTCGACCCTGTCGCAAGACGTATTAGACGAATGTTACGACATACACAGCAAGTGCGAACATACCAGAGCACATTGGTCAGGTTAACCCACGAGTAGGGGTTCTCCACGGGCGCAAACGTGCCAGGCTGCCATGTGAAGCGGCCGTTTTCCTGGAAGAAGCCCTCTAGAGAGCTGCATCCTGGTCCTCCGTTGAGCCAGATTGTGATCTCGTCAACAGGATCGCCGATAGTAGGCTGGAAGACAAAGAAAAGAGCTCTTGACTTGTCGTTCTTGTCGATGGGGACTAATCCCGAGTACATCTCGCCCACATCGAAGGGAACATCTGGGAGGTGGTCGACCCGGTAGGCTATTTGGAACCAATCCTGTTAGTCAATTATATTACGAGATGGACATATTTAAACGTACACTTTGTTTTATTGGTTAGGAAGCGGAAATCGTCCAAGGGTGTCTTGAACGACGACTTCTGCTGCTCTGCAGCTCGCTTGGCCAGGTTCAAAGAGTCGCGGGCCTTTTGGCCGAACCGACCATGTTTGGCAGCAGATACATTATCCGTGACCAGGCCAGCGGCTAAGATAGCCGTTGACACGATGCTTTTGAACAACATTTTTATAAAGTGTTATTGGTGAGAGAACCCATTTTCTTTGGGGTGCGGCGGCCTTTATAAACATCAGACCGGGATGAGCGGCCTGCATGACGGTACAGCATGCTCAGGCACAGCTGCGAGAATCCCAGATTCGGAGACGTTACAACAGGTTGTGGGCCGCTCCATTGAATTATTGAATCAGAAAAGGAAAGGATGCGGAGTCAATTGGTCTCTTATCACAAATGACTCCAAGTGACGGAACAAAAGCCTCGGAGGATTGAGTAGGTGGCCAATAACAGAGCAAAGGCCGAGCGGGAATAAACAAGCCCTAAATTACGGGCCCCAGTCGAAAGCTTGAATGCGAGGCGACTGAATTTCCCCTCGACTTCCCGGAAGAGGCCGGATTAGCGGCCTCTCTAAACACGCCATGGATCCCTCTGCGGCGCTGTCCGACGGTGATACGCTATACTATATTGCTTTGCATATCTTTTGTGTCCTGCGGGGATACGATTGGACTTGTTTCAGATTAGCCCCGGCCCACCCTAATTGAAATGAAGGCAAAGATAGGGATTTTGAAACTACCAATCGACATGCGCAAAGGGTGATAAGCGTTAGTTAATTGAGTAGTAACGCAATCTTTCTTCGCTAGCTTTAATGTACATATGTGGTAATGACCTTTGACATCAAGGATTATAGCGTAATGTCATTGTCAGTGAGCGGGGATATATTGAGCTCAGGCATCGTGGATGCATATTCCACCCTAGTATTACCGAATCGGGTAGAGATTTACAAAACCCTCACGATCTCCGCCCAGCCAGTATCCGAGGGCCGACAGGATGATGCATAGGCACGAAGATCTGGTATTTCCAATCATTCGACCATGGAAGATATATACACAGAGAAAGCTCGCTCTGAACTACATCAAGAGACTGATTGCAGAGCTTCTCTTCGACTTTTTACCCTCATTGTCCAACCCCATCAATCGACGCACCGCCATCTGCGCCCCTCTAACACCATAATCCATAGAAACCACGACTTCGTCCGGTATATCCACAAATTGTCCAATAAGTGCCAGGTTCTCCATTCCTTCAGGTATCACTTGTGGACGATCGCCATCTGCCCGCGGTAGCAAGGTCGCCGTCATCCGCGGGACGACAGACGGGATGGTGATCGAGTTTTTAATATCCCGTCGACTGGAAATTGCAAATGCTGGAGTATTTCTGTCATAATCTCCTCGCCAGAACAGGCCAGCATCGACTTCTTAACATAGTTACCCTCTGCCTCGGGGCAAAGCGCATAGCCCCAAAGGACTTGCACATCGCCTGGCTGATCGGGAAATAGTGGCTGTTGTGGGATATTCAGGCTGATGATCCAGCTACTGTCTTTCAGTGTTACGAACGCCGCTGTGCCAGGCTGGTTGTCTGTCAATTTGCAGAATCGGTTGAAGAATTCGGGATCCTTGAGCGTGACGGTAAACGATTCCAAGCGGGACTCTGGCATGCGCGTGCAGAAATTATAGGCGTTTCCGAATTTGGGGTTCTTCGTCGATAGTTCCAGCCATAGGAGCCAGTTCTCATCAAGATCCTTATCGATCTCCATAAGCTCTAATGAGGGTGGTTCGGTGTTGCTACCGACCGTTGTCCCAGACATGACGGAGCCAACGGAAACAATGACAATGTCGTTTTGTCCCAGTACAATCTTGTGCTCGCGCTCGCCGTCTCTTTGCGCGCAAATGGCTGAGACGCGGTTCTCGTTTTTCGTGTCAAGAATGATATCGGACACGGTAGTATTGAACTGAAAGTCTACACCTTGTGATGTTAGGAAATGGGCGATGGGCGCCACAATAGTTTCATGGCGATTATAGCGACCACAGTCTAGAACGCGCGGGGAGTTTAGATCGTGAATATCGTGCATGAACCTCGCGATATATCGGCGTAATTCGGTAGCGCTGTGCCACGGCTGGAAGCCGAACCTGGTAAACGATTAGTCTTCGAATCCCTCACGTTGCTGACTGCGACTTCTTACGTTGTGGCCAGCATCAGCCAGTAATTACTCTTGAAGAAGCTCCCGCTAAAGTGATCCTTGATCCGTGTTCTCGCTAGAGCCTTTTCATTTTTCGAGGCCATCACAAAAAGCTCTATGCGGTCCCGGAGCCCCAAGTTGATTTTGCGAGGATCAATACGGCCCAGGCCATGCGACCTCCGAGTGAGGAGGCGTGTGTGGGAGGTCCCATTTAGAGCGTGGCTCCCGTACTCTACGATATCGTCCAGAGCCGTCTTGCCTTTGCGCGTTCTAGACGGAACCACCGAGAGCAATTCTTCCATGGCCGAGCCGTTGAAGGAGGGCATCCCTCCTGCCCGATAGTTGTACCCATTCACTGGGTCCCCTTCGCTAATCGTACCTCCCCCCGCCACAGCGAGCTTCTCCAGGATATGGATCTTTTCCGGGGGCACATTGGCTTCCTGGATTAAATGCACGGCCGCTGTGAGGGAGGCAATGCCGCTGCCAAGGATCCAGACGTCAAGCTTGTCGGGCAGGCGATACCCCCGTCCAGCGCTTTGCCTTAGTGAAGATCTTGAAGATTTGCGACTAGGCATGACGACGATGATCAGAGGGACAGGGCAGAAGGGACGGCGTCTGGTCTGGCTTAGAAAGAGATTTGAAATAGTCAATCAAGTTGTAGCCTTTCTTGACTTTATTGAAGGGGTTCTAGGCGCACGGTGGCAATGAGATTTCTCTGATGTCAGAGCGGTATTTTTTGTTTGATCGATCAAGCTTCTAGCAAACGTCCGAACCGTGGGATGGGCAGATCAGGGTCTGGAATGCTGGGGTGATTCGCTGGATGTCAGAGTCTGGATCGCGCCCGTTATGACGCCACGACCGCCATCTTTCTGATTCTGCACGCGGAGTTTTTCTAACCTCGGGGAATTTAGTGCCAGGAACGATTTGATAAAAAAAATAATAAGTTCTCATTCTATACTACTAGTAGTGGCAGTTCATTCCTAAACGGGTAAAGACACCGAGGGACTCGCAGTAGTCTATGGACCACTTAATCCACAAATGGCCTTGCTTTCCTGGATTTCACCAATTGAGCATAATACTCTTGGACTGTTTTGCGCCCTTTCCCCTCGAAATATTTAGGCCCCAGTTCGGTTGTGTCAAATCCCTTGGGATAGTACTTTTCTCCCTCATCTCCAGGCAGTGGTAGGCCCAACAACCGCATAAACCACGCAGACAGACCCCAGCGATTCGATAGGGTAGGCTTAACATAGTACGGTGCTCCACTCCAGGTACTCACGTAGTGGCGACCGTGCTCATTGGAGCCCTCGGAAAACACATCCAGTCGGAGGAACCTCGGCCGTGGTAGCGACAGATATCGAAGGTAGAACCGGCGAATGGCTACCAGAGAGAAGAAGATGGCATAGTATAGGCGAGCAGGGGCGTCATACCTAACTCGTTAGCATCTCGCTACCAAAGCCACAGGGGTGCGAGACTCACATCATTGCCACCCGTAGTCTTTCATCCATCATACATGATGCAAAGTTAACGCCAACACCCTTCAACCCAGCCGGCAATGCATAGACCAGGACATCCATGGTCTTATCCGCGACGGCCTTGTTTTCCGGGCTAGGCTTCATGTATTGCTCCTCGTATCGATGACTCCATTCGGTCATCTCGTCAAGAAAATGTAGTCCATCCCGGAATCCCATCTTCGCGGATGGCAACTCTGTGAAGTCGATCTCAAGTGCATCTCCTAGATTTTTCCAATACGTGCCGATAGCACATCGCTCGAGGTCGCTCATGGAGCGCCATTCGAACATCTCCACGAAGCGGATTGGCTCAGTCGCAAACAGACTCAGGGTGTATAGCATGTCCGAATTGAGAATGCTACCGCTGGTCCGATAGCCGGTGTGCAGGAACTTTGTTCGCGCGATCGCCGTAAGGGCACGGTCAGAGGTTGGCTCAAAGGACATGAACTGGCCGATGAGAGCACCGGTGTCGGCATAACGCTTGAATGAGGTGGCTGGGTCGGAAAATTGGGACGTCTTGAGTAACAGTTTGGAAATAGTGGGGATGCCATATGTCTGCTCAGACAGTCAGTGCGTATGTACCTTTGGATTGAACGGGTCCTATTTACTCGGAAGAGCGCAAACTGTAGAGCCTTCAGGGATATCGTGGGGAACTCGAGTTGGAGAACCTGTTTCTGAATGGCCCAGGCATCATGGTCGGTCATGTAGGCCATCCCTTGACGGGTCGAGTATTGCCGATACTGACGATGCAGTCTCCGTAGTCTCTGAAACCGTAAACAAGCCACCAGGACAAGATATGTGGCGACAAGGCCTGCCGTAGTGGCAATGCGTCGTCTAGGATTCGCCCATAGTATTTTCAACACTCTTCTAAATGGGACACGGTCGGATAGTGTAAGGATACGGGAGATAGCGTTCTCCATGGTGAATATCTTTCTGTTCAGACGGTATACTTTGACGGCAACTAAGACTCACGAGAGTGCCCGAGAAACTTCTCTTTATACTCCCCATCCGCACTTTCCATTTTGCAATTCCAATAAGACGAGCACATGAGCAATCCTCCGGATGCGAGTTACCCTCTGTCAGACCACGTCTTTGCGGTGAATGTACAGTGAGATGGTGTAGCAGTATCAATCATATGCAACGCATGCTAACTTGCGGCGGACCGAGGATGCGGGGTGCGGGGAGGTTTTGTCGATCAGCCGTGAAGGGCACGAACGATGGAGGCACCGATAGCTAAACGTTGCTTTTAACACCCGAATCTCCGTGGGAATCCGGCAACCGACAAATCAGCACGATGATATTTGTCGGATAGATGAAGCCGACATCATACGAGGAGTCGATCAGTGAGATCTGAGTCTTGAATTTGCCGTAGTCTGAAGGATCTACCGTTCAACTGCCGAGAGCCTATCGCATAGCATTGGGCCGATGCACATATCTCTGTCTTCTAACTGGTTCTAACCAGCACAATGAGAGTTTATGCTTCACGGTTTATGCCTGAAGTGCAGGTCCTGGTTACTAGAACCCTCGGCAATTAGAATAAAGGCATTAGAAATTAGCCTATTGGGCATGCTGCTGATATTCATGATAGATAGCACATGCCAGTACACAGCGTTGGCGACGTATCGAATACGACGGGATATCCTAGAATCGCAGTCCTTTCACCACCATGAAGTTGCTATCAGGCCTTAGTCAGAAGCCGAGTGTGTGTCTCAAACCGCTTGAGCATGAATTAGCCACCAATGTGAAACTTTCACCAGACGCCCAAGATTACACGTTTCCAGTGTGTGGATGTCTCCTCGTTGTAAGGGTCTTGGTAGCCTCTACGCATGTTGCAGAAACTTGAACAATCCATCAAATATCACCCAAGAGTGAGAAACGAGCAAGAAAGTCTGCCATACTGTAGATTTTCAATAACTTTAACAATACGGGATATACGTGCGCGAAGCCTTCAAGATCTCTCGAATGTCTCAGACTTAAGAGATCAATGTAAATAGAGGTTGATACAGAGCAATTTCAAAAACGCCAAGTCAAACCATGCTTCTCGCACTGGCATAATCATGACAGCTCCAGTTCTGTCTCGTCTTACACCGAACAGCAGACACTCTCCAACATACAGTCCTTTCCACCCTAAACCTCTCACATTTTCGATTCGTTGCGTCTTTATCCAACAAGCGGAGCTAGATTTCCTATCTAGACGAGTGTCTACGGATAGCTATTGTCCGAATCCCACCCAACACCACTAAAATCAACATTCGACATATCATCCATCATATCTTTCTCATCCGTACGAGTAGAGTGTACCCCTGAAGTCAAGGAAGTTCTCCCAGCCTGTGGCCAAAGCACTTCGCGATCATCAACATCCCGGATAATAGTCGTCTCGACTCTGATACAAGGTCCTTCTATATCTGCTCTGTGATTGCTTACCTCAATAGGTGCAGGAGGGTAGACCTGTGATCGCACCTCGGAGCCACCATCCTGGGAGAAGTTCGTGCAGTGCTTATGAAATGGCCAACGGTCCGTCTTCTGTGTACGCTCCGCTGTTATCCAGGGACTTTCTGTTTCGTGGTAGGCGCTCCTCCAGGTACAACGGTCAAACAAGGGGGGCATCGTCACAACTGAGGCACAGACAATGGCGAGATCAATTTCTAGGAGCGTCCAGATTCGTTCTTTTGTGCCGCTTTCTTCGGCAGGTTAGCAGAGATCAATATACGGTTGTATGTGGACATATTCACCAGTTAGGTTGGTTGCTGGGTAATACCTCAATGCGATCAGACGCATCAAGCTACAAATACAAACCCTGGTGGAGGTCAGTAAAGAGTAGTTCCAGCCTGTCGAAGTTATGTGTGAACTTACATTCCACCCATACAGAACAGGATGGTAAGCAGTACTTTCTTTCGTGGCGCTATTTCCAATCGCCATACTATAGCAAATGGGATTGCCAACAACACTATATCCTCGACGAATGACACGGATCCAAGGGCCATAAAAAGGGCCTTCTGTCCACTCACGCAATGGCCCTCAATTTCGTGATTCCAAAAATACTGCGGTGGCCAGCATTGAAAGGTATTTGCAACAAGAGCTGCCAATCCCCATGCGATGATAAAGACGGCGAGAAACAGTGTAAGAGGAAGTATTCTCTTGACAGATCCCAGCAATTTCCGAAGAAGAACAATAATGGACAGCTTAATGAAGACGTGGCAGGCTGGCCAGAATTCCTGGGCTATCCAGAACATCTACGAACAGTTAGTGCATGTGTCATCACAATGGCGAGCAACTCATACCATTATTACCCGACGGGCAGTCCTCCGCGGCAGAGTTGAAAGGTCTATTCCAACGCCTTCCAATGCAGCTAGCACAGTCAATAATGGAGTCATGAGCTATAAGAATGAATGCACATACCGACGATGGTTGTTATGGTAATGCCATAAGACAATACCAGTCCTAAGCCTAGGAACACGTCGCCAGCGTCCAGCTTCCCGATACCAAGGCAATGCCTATACAACCGAAGAAGGTAAAAGAGCGTAGCTACCACGGCCCCAACAATGGAGAGGGCGATGAGTAGCCGGCTCCAGTACTCTGGACTGGTCATTAGCTATCAGGTTGCTCAATTCATGTCCAGTCTGATGTTGCAGTAATAGATCTCGTGTTCGGTGGCCGAATTACCAGTTGCATTCACCGTGCACCTACATAGCTCAGTAAAGTCCACATTTTTGAGAGCTTTTACACGATGGAGTTGCCCGTAATAAGGGCTTCCGATCGTACCATCAGCGATCAGAAGTTAATTACTTTTCCTATCCTTCTAGAAGTCGTGATGTCACGCCTTTAAGGCCCTATTGTGGCGTCAACACCTATGGGACAAGCGCAAAGGTCGGAATAAAAGCATATTTAAAATGTCAGAGATTAACCAGTCTAGCGATTGGCCATCCGGAGATTTTGGAGAATGCTCCATGGAAGTGTGGCTGTTTACCAAGCTGTCTCATACCCGAACAGGGTATTGGAGATATCGGGGAGGTCAACATCCAGCGTTCTGCACCACCGTCCAACTAATATTTGACTTCCATGATTCATGCCTTCTCTGGTTACGGTGATGACATGTGAGTACGGGAGAAAAGTCCGCGGGTGAGATCTGCACTGGACCTACGGTTCCGGTACTATCAATTACCTTCCAGGCGTTCCATCGCCGTCTTGGCCGTACTCGCAACCTGTCCCACGTCACCTCCCTGATCGCTCATCTGACTCAGACGCTCCTTCCAGAACTTCCATCGTTCAGGGCACAGCTTAGCTGGTCCCTGGTACAATGATCCCCCAGCCATAATCCGCTCTTCCTTGTTCTCTGCAGCCATGGTTTGCTGTCGCAAAACAGGTCCACCATGGTTGAACCATTCCCTAGCGACGGCAATATCACATTCCACTTTCCTCCCCGACGATTCTTCCTCAAGCGCATCCCGGAGAGCCCACACAGCGAGATTGATCCATGGTGCGAGGCCGAGGCTCAGTAGACGTGCGACGAAAGAGTTAAGACTGATCCATTCTTTGATTTTCTCTTCGGCTTCGTTGCCGGTTGGAATGACTAAAATTCCATCAGCATACTTTTGTCTTTCTCCTATGATCCGTGAACACGTACGGTTCCAGGCTTCTCTCATTTCGGGCCCCAGAAGAGGTAGATCCGCCCAGAGTTTGGTATCATTCTATACTTTTTAGTTCAATCCAAAGCGCTCAAGATGAGGGATGACTCACGCCCCAAATTTGTATCGTTGTAGGTGGTATCTCAGTCAGCGCCTTCACTAGTTCCACTAACCGTTCCTGCGATGGACTATCACATGGGATTTGTTTTGCGACATTGATAACAATAGTCCAAAATTGCCAAAGCAGGTTCTCTAGGCCGTCCGCGTTAGAATCAGACAGAAGTGGAACTGCGAAACCATGGATACTCTGTGCAGCTGCGGGCGCTGTGATTGAGCTGGAAGGCTGTGCATATTCATTCAATATCGCAAAGAGTTGGTTCTCTCGCTCTGAAGGCGATTCAATCCTCGAAGACAAATTTAGAGAGGCCATTTTACGTAGAGTCAGTATTTTCGTGATTGCCAAAGAGGACACGAAGGCAGGAAGATATGATTTTATAATAGCAGCTTATCAGGCGGGGTTTATCGGCTGGTTGCGCGCATGAATCATAATGCGCCTTCTAGCCACGGGCTGATCTGATCTGCAACATTGAGAGGGTGTGATTGGGGCTGGTGGTTTTAGTGTCGGTTGCAAGACGCAGCATGCTTGGCAATATTTGGTTTATTGGTCTATCTTGCAAGAAGCTGCATATTAGTCGAAATTAACAACAGTACATGGTATCCAATAACAAATCAAGTCTTTCCATTCCTCCTGCACTTGTAGTTTCCGACGTCATATCAGATTTAGGCATGTAACCCTGCCAGGTTCAATGACATTTCCCACAGCTTCGTCTGTTTTGCCTCGTCATACACCCAGGGAGCATACCCCTTGCCAGTCCTTCCAGTACTTGGATCATATTTGTCTGCAATGTGACAATCCTCAAGATACTTCCCGCCTTTTCCTTCCAACTCCGGTGCCACCGCGGCCCAAACGGTGGTGGCAGCCCCGTGCTCCGAAGTTTTCCACAAACTAGACATCTCATCATCTTTCTCCCATGCGTCAGTCTGTTCCTTGGGAACGTGTTGCTGTAACCCAGATTTAATACCACCAGGGTGAAGACTAAAAGCATGGAGGCCCTGAGACCCATATCGTCTCTCGATTTCATTGGCCGTCCAGATGTTCGCCGTCTTGCTCTGACCATACGCTCTCCACGGCTCGTAGATTCCCTCCAGGTTAATGTTCTCGAAGGTAGGCTCTCCGTAGCGATGTGCCATGGACGAGACATTGACAACACGCGAGTTGAACTCCGGGGTTGAGGAAGCAAGCAGAGCATCTTTCAACAGGTAGAACAGCATGAAATGGCCTAAGTGGTTGGTACCGAATTGGGTTTCGAACCCATCTTGAGTCCTACCCTCCGGTGTCGCCATGACCCCTGCATTGTTGATCAGGATGTTCAATTGGGAGCTTTCAGACAGGAAGGCTTCCGCACAGGCGCGCACGCTGGTCAGCGAGTCGAGGTTCAAAGGTAGGAGGTGGATATTGGGTTGCTTGGTGAGGTCTCCCAACGCTTTCTCGGCCTTCTTCAAATCTCGCGCGGTGAGATAGAGCGTAGCCCCGGTGACGGACAGGGCACGCGCTGTGTCAATGCCGATGCCCGACGAGCAGCCAGTGATGAGGATGACTTTGTCCTGGAGTTTGCCTTCTAAACCATTGCTCTTGATGATCTCCAGTGCGGTGGGATGGCAGTTGGTGCCGTCTTTGGAGTTGTTAAGGGAGCTGTTGGTGGTTGACATCTTGAGGGATATAGTTGAAGTATAGGTTGTAGGGTAGGGTCAATTATATAAATATGTTGCGGTGATATGATATTCAATTTGAGGTTGCGCTCAACAGCTTTCGAATGCATGGATTTGTTGCGATTTTTATATGTCCAGCATCATGGCAAATTTTACACCTAACGCCGCAGAGCTCCATGGCGGAGTTAGATCGTCCCTAAAGCCGTTGAATAGCATCATCTTTAGGCTCCATACGGATGCGGATGGAAATGCGGGCGGACGAAATCTATGGATCGGCAGTTGGTTAGGACCATGAAATCCGACTAAGAGGTGGGCCATACCACGTGACATACGGCCAATAGAGTGTTGTTCAAGAGGCGTGCACGTGCTGCCTATTGGTCGATAATCATATGATATTCTCACCCACTTCGTATACTCTGTGCGGCCGCCCGCCCGCATTTAATTCCCGCGTCTCCCGGAAGTTCTACATTAACGTCCTCAACGTCATGGCGGATCCAGAAACACATACCTCGAGAGCTATTAACGCTTGTCTCACGTGCCGCAAACAGAAACGAAAGTGTACGAAAGAGAGGCCTAGATGTTTCGTTTGTCGGAAGACTGGGAAGGCCTGTGATTACACCCCTATTGGCAGACGTTCCGCGACAGCTACAGACACTATTGGAAGCCCAGATCCCGAAGAAACCGGTGAAAATGTCTCCTTAGCCAGCAGAAGTCCTCATCCGAGCGGATATGAGAAAAGTGCAATGGGTGCTGGTTCTTCGACTACGACCGGCCTCTTCACTCTGTTCCTCGACTCCGAGGTTTCTCCGGATCGAAGTTATCTGGAGTCTAACACACGCATCACCCTGCCGCCCGAATACCTCCCTTATCTCCGGAGTCCTGCACAAGTTCGACACGAAGTTGATGTCTACCTGAATAGTGTCCACACATTTTTCCCTATAGGTAAGATCATGGCCAAAGTGGGCTCGGGTGGTCTGTGTGATCGAGACTGAAGCTCGTTTCTGGACAGTTTCCAAGTTGCGGTTGTACCAGCAACTCTCGAATGCGGATCGCATCAATGAACCTGATTTTGGTCTCCTCTTGATAGCGATGCAATTGCATTCGCGACCGTGTAGTGAAGTTGAGTCTAGTGAGGCAGAACTTTACAGGTCTGCAAAGGCTTGCTACGTATATGTTGAGCGCAGCAATATCTTCTCCATCAAGGTGCTACAAGCACTACTTCTGATCGCACTATACGAGATATCGAACTCTATCTATCCGGCGGCATATCTAACAGTGGGACATTGTGCACGACTCGGACATGCTATGGGAGTTCACCAGCGCAGTGATGCGCCGCAGATGCTGAACCGAGTAGGTGAGTAATATCCACACACTTGTCAGGCCCTGGTGTGCTTAAGAACGCAGGTACGTGGGTGGAGCTTGAGGAAAGGCGTCGTACTTGGTGGGCCGTAATCATATTGGACAGGTAAACTCTATCGAAAACACTCCTACGCTTGTTGGTACACTATAGCCTGAACTGACTCATAAATTCAGATATGTTAATTTAGGCGGCAGGGACCGCCCGCTTGCATGTGAAGATGCACAGCCAGAGGATTTTCTTCCTGCAGATGACAAGTCCTGGGATCGTGGTGTATACATCAACCCTTGCCCTACGCGGGCTAAGCATGTTACTGAATAGCACTAGGAAATCACGGTAGTCGAACCCCTCGCAGTCCGCGCCAACACGACCATCCAAGCTTGTCCATTCACACGTACTTGTCAAGCAGCGCATATCCTCTCCCGCGTACTTGGCCACCTGAACGATCGCAACGCGGATGTCGATTTTCGATACGAAGAGGCGATGCAGCTGCATCGAACCGCCCAGGCGCTATCACATACACTTTCACAAGAACTGGAAGAATGGATCGAGAAAGTATACGACCCAACTGCACACCTTCCGCTGTTTTCTGCCATTGGTATCTGCTATAGTGCGTCACTTCTCCTGTATGACAGGTACTGTTGCAGCGGTATTACTGGGGTAGCTGGGAATCTAGAAGTACAACAGATGGCACTCTCCAGGATCAGTGAGGTATCTCGGGAGGTCTTTCACTTCGCAAAAAGCATTCGCTCGGCCATGGATCTTGGTGGGTCCCTCAGAATGAGTCCCCTGGTACTTGACTGTCTATATCAGGCTGCAGCCAATTTTATGTGGCAGAGTCGTGAGACTGGGAGTTCAGACCTCTTACATATGGCGAATGAGATCCAGAGTGTCCTCGAGCTTCTTGGGACGAGATGGACGGCTCCCCGTAAGATAGACCACCCAAATCCTTACCTACTGTCTTCTGCTAATCCACTGGCTCTAGGCGCATATCTGTCGATTCTTCGAAAGTCTGGCGGTCACTGCTAACTGCCACCGACAAGGACACCTATGCTACGATATAACCAACCCATTACATGCACAAGGCTACGCATATCATGAATGACTGCTATCTATTGGTTTCTATTTCCTAAGGATGTATAATTTAGCTTGGTACACGATATCGTGGAACCGGGGTAGATATTCGGGGACTTATGACGCGATGCTGAGGTTGGCCTAACGCTATCTTGGTTCGAACCGGTATTCAATATGCTGTTATAAATGACCGGAATTCGACCTGAAACGCAGATACGATCAAAAACCAGGTTCGGGTGCATAGTGAGCAAAGTACGATCGGGTTTGCAATTATAGAGGAACATCCTTAATCTCTGAGTAGACTCTAGGAAACGAGCATGCCACAGCGCGATAAGTCAGGATCACATGAAAACATGACACAGCTGATAGCCTGTCTCAGGTTATTCAAAACGTCCTATGGGCCGCTTCACCTTTCCATGTTTTTCGTCATATGACCAGGAAGCTCCAATCGTCGCTTGGGTAAGGTTCTAAGAAAGTTCATAAAGGATGTCTGTTCTGGTGGCCTCTGGGGTGTAGGCTATTGGTGGCTGGAAATCCCCTTTTATGACCCGTGGTTCTGTTCATTGGTTCCTATCAAAACATTAACTCCATGCCGATCAATGTCCGATGACGGCCGAAACGCATCGTGAATCATGGAGTAGCAATCTGGGCCCGGGAATGGCCCACAAACGCTGTTTAGTAGATGTAGTAGGACGGCCAATATAGTCCCCGTTGTCTGGCCAAAGAGAAATACCATCTATGGAGGACATCGATGCTACGAGCCAAACATGGTTGTCCGTATCCAATTGTTCTATATCATTGGGGCTAGAACCATCCAGCATCCTCGTTAGGCACTGGTGACACCTCCGAGTAAACTAAAAATGATAGTCTTGTGTTCTGTAGACCCTTGAGCTGTACGCACCGTCTTTTGCGGCAAACCTTGCCATATTGAGGTACACAAAGAAGAGAGTTGGCCGAATGCAAGATTCTGTTTCCAAATGCTTGGGCGTATCCCTCGAGCTCAAACACTGTCAATATTTCCTGGACTTATCATTACGTAAAGGAACCCCCCCCTTGGAGATCTGAATATACCCATTCAAGAAAAACAGGATAACAACACTATTCGGAACCTTCACCTTTACTTGGCTCATCCGTTCTTACCGCGCCATTCTCAATGTCTTACTCCTTCTGTCATGCGCTGCCTACTTCAGGTCTGCCCTAACTTCTGCTTCAACCAGGGCACCGTATAGAATATTAGTTGGATCCATGTGGGGCATCACTGTATCAGAACGTCTCGTGGTCATAGATGCAGTCGACCCGTGCTTTAGTCACGGGCTATGGGCACGGAGACTACTGAGACAGTACCATGCTAGTAGGTTAACATTGGAGGTGTGGGAAGAGCTTGATTAAACTTCACTTTTCAAGCCTCTCCTCCCAGGAATGACTTGTGAGTCAAGACCAATCAAAGAATGCGCGTTCATGACCTCTTTACTAGTAGAAGGTTGCTCGTAGAGTGCAAGACTATCCAATGCAGCAACAGACCATACCATCTGAGTCGCGATAGCCAAGAAATTGAACTATCTTGTGTAGCTCTGAATTGGAGAAACAGAGATGACCATATCACGCAGGTTTTGCAGCATCCTGCAGCTCCTCGGTACCACTTACCGATCGAATGCCGCCGAAACCTCTCGCATGAGGCTACCATTCTGCTCTATGCTACGCCTCCCGCGGTAGTCCTTTGGACCATTACAATTATTATCTACCATCCTTGTTGAGGCTTTCGCCTTGATTTTCCATCAATGCCCTTGATTGTCCCCAGTAATTGCCAGTAGAGGCATCTCTTATCTTATCTTGATCCGATCGGTTGATCGGACCGATGACGACATGGCATATCACTTCTCCGCACTCAGGCAGGGTCATTCGCGTCACATTTATTTCAACGCATATACCATTATTAAAGTTAGTGGACCAGAAAGACACGTACCAGAAAAATGGCCAGTGACACCGTCGTCTCACTGCTGTCCTCCCTAATGCAGACCAAGAGTACCAGTGAACACGAACAGGAACTCGCCCACTTCTTAGACGACCACCTCACCAACCTCGGCTACACCGTTGAACGCCTCCCGATCGCTGAAGGCTCAAACAGAGAAAATGTATATGCCTATCTAGGTGCCCAGCGAAAGACGCGAGTATGTCTCACGTCCCACATGGACACCGTCCCGCCCTATATCCCGCTACGGATTGAGGGGTCTACAATCTACGGGCGGGGCGCATGCGACGATAAAGGCCCCATGGCCGCGCAGATATGCGCTCTAGAAGAGCTGAGAGCAGAAGGAGCGGTCAAGGAAGGCGACGTGGGGTTATTATTTGTCGTCGGGGAAGAGAAAGGTGGACCCGGCATGTTAGCGGCGAACAACCAGAACCTCAGCTTCGAGAGCGTCATATTCGGGGAGCCGACCGAGGGGAAGTTGGTGGTTGGACACAAGGGGCACCTGGTGTTTGAATTGATTGGGGAGGGCAAGGCCTGGTATATTGCCTCCTTTCACGTCACGTATGCACTGGCTTGGGTTGCGCTTGAACTGACTGCGACAGTCACTCTGGATATCCTCAGCACGGGGTGAATGCTAATATAGCACTTATCGAAACGCTGAATGACTTGGTGAGAACGGAATTTCCGGGTTCATCGCTGCTTGGGCCTTCGACTTTTAATATTGGGAAGATTGAAGGGGGCGTGAGCTATAATATCGTGCCGGAGACCAGTAAAGCGCTTTGTGCTGTTCGCGTGGCGACCGATATGGCTAGGATAAAACAGATCGTCTCGGATACTGTTGTCCGACATGCAAATGTGCGACTCGAGTTCAAGTTTGAGTATCCTGACACCTTGCTGGATCATGGTGTTGAAGGTACGTTTGACGTTGGGCGTGGTTACTTGTATAAGCAACACGCTGACAGCTGTACTTAGGATTTGAGACTGCCCCTGTTTCGTATGGGACTGATGTTCCACGATTCAAGGGCAATCATAAGAAGTACTTATATGGGCCAGGATCTATCCTGGTGGCGCACGGAGACAATGAACAGATCGAGATTGATGAGCTTGTGGAGGGGGTTCGAGCGTATAAAAAGCTGACGATGCACGCGCTCGAGTCTGCTCGGTAGATCGTATGCAAACATCAGGGCCAGTTCAACCTGTCCTATCTCACCCTATTCAACGCTAGTACCATTGCTGATATGCCTGGTATATGACGTTTTAAGATGACCTTTGTATGAGGCGACCACACCACAGCTATGTTCACTGCCAATTGTCTATCCCGGCATATGATTGAGGAACAATAATACTCAACTGAAAATATAAATCATACTTTTCACTCATCCACGATGACTTCTCATTGGGAATGACAGCTCTTCAAAGTTGCATGTCTTTCTGAACACTGGCGGGCTATCGGTAAGATATTTAATTGTATCACCTGTATTAAGCGTAGAGTGCAAAAGGCACTTCTAGAGCATTATCGTTAAAACTATAATCTGCTGATACGAAGAGTCGCTTAACAATCAACATAGAAACCGTTGAAATCCCTCATTCTTAACCGCTTATTCAGCGGGTGTCGGCCATAGCGAGAGGCCGCCGTGCCACGTGCCACAGGGGGACCCTAAGGAGATTCTTCTTCCACAGGAACAAACTCTGCCAGGTGCAACTAAGAATAGGACTGCCGGCCTCGAAGCCCGATAAGATCCAGGGGCAATTATTCAGCGTTACGGGATCAGTTAAGCTCAACAGGGGTAGCCTTGTGTATTCAATCTTTGTCAGACTGAGTGTGCGGTAATCCGTAATTCCGCACTTTCTGCCACGGTAGTCGCCCTGGAATTCCGCACGGCCAATAAGAAGGCGCCAGAGAGGCTCTCATCGCTTATAAATTTCTCCAGCGATCTGACAAAGCCACAATTGCCGTTGAAAATGGATCTGCAGCCGCAATGTGATTGGTGACTGATGGGACCATTTGAGAGAAATAATTATGAATTTTTATGGAAATGGACCTAAATCGCGGGGTGCCAAATGTTTCGCAATGGCGAGATTGTGCATATAAGATCCCAGTTTTCTCTTCAATAGACCCTTGCATCTCATCAGCTTCCTATCGAACACTCCTCCAACAGTTCCCACCTCTTCAATATCCATCAACACCGTCACAATGGGCTCCGCTCAGGTCGAATTCAAGAACACCTCCACCAACACTCTCCTCGAGTTGGTTAAGGCCCGCCGTACCTACTACGGTCTCAAGGCCGAGAGCCCCATCTCCGACGATGCCATCCAGTCCATCGTCGAGACCTCCGTCCTCCACGTCCCTAGCTCTTTCAACACCCAGACCTCCCGTGTTGTTCTCCTGCTGAAGGAGGAGCACCAGAAGGTCTGGGACATCGCCATCAAGGCCATGGAGGGTCTCGTTGCCGCCGGTGCCGTCCCCAAGGAGATGTTCGAGAACCACACCAAGCCTAAGCTCGAGTCTTTCCGCGCTGCCTACGGAACTGTACGTCGAATTCCAATCCCTGCCATCTTCAGCCCCAAAAAACCAGTACTAATAAAAAATATGAATAGGTCCTCTTCTTCGTCGACTACGAGTCTCTCGCCCCCATCAAGGAGAAGTTCGCCATCTACGCCGACAAGTTCGACCCCTTCGCCCTCGAGTCCAACGCCATGTCCCAGTACCTTGGTATGTTCCCATCCCTGATAAAATATCCAACCCCACATGTGATTTAAGCCCAGACTAACAATTTTCAGTCTGGACCGCCCTCGAGTCCGAAGGCCTCGGCGCCAACCTCCAGCACTACAGCCCCCTCATCGACGCCGACATCCAGAAGAACTGGAACCTGCCCGCCTCCTGGAAGCTGGATGCCCAGCTCGTCTTCGGTGCCCCTACCGGCGAGGCTGGCCCCAAGGAATTCGCTCCTCTTGAGGACCGCTTCAAGGTCTTCGGCAAGTCTGCATGAATTTCACGATAGACTACTTTTTATGGTGTAATGTGAGCGTTGTAGCTTAGATTTCAATGGCATATTTTCATAGACTTCGATGGTTCTGCTGTTTGTGTAGTATTGTATGTAGGGGATCAAGCTTGATCTGGCGCTAATATTGGCGCAAGCAGCCTCGGGGGTTGCTCCACCACTCTCGATATCTGTCGTGGACGCCGGTCGATTCATGATGGACTTCACCGTAATAAACGCCTGTGATCTACGGTATGACTTCATGTTTCAGCATGCAGTTTGCCAGATGTGGGTCTTATCATCCAGCTCATAGACTCGGAACATCTGCCAATGACCCAAAGGCAATCAAAATCTTCATGCATTGACAAAGCACATACAGAGTAACCAGGCAACAACAATTTGATCCAAAGACCAAGTACAGATAGACCCAGAGTAGTCCAGCAGCCAAGTATCAGCCGTTTCAAGTCCACAGCCTAGAATGCAGCGATCGGCAGAGAAATCCTTGCACCACAGCCAGAGGTACATTAAAACAGCAAACACAATTCGTCAAAACTCACACGACCCACAGATTCACATTGAAAAACAGCGCCAGGAACCAAACCCAAGCATAGCTAAAATTAGGGGTCTCCACCAGCAAGCGTATTCAATGTATTGATCCTTTGCATTTAAGCTTTTCCGGGAGCTCCACTCGTATTCGTGAGCAGAATTCCCTAATCCGGTAATATCGTCGTTTTCTGATGACTATGGCCACATCAGATATAAATCAGGGACGGGGGTTCTGATTCTGATGGAACGAACATATTCTTTCTTGAAAGGACTCTGATTACACCCCAGCATATTCGCAGATTGACCAAAACTCGAAGAAAATGGACTTCACTTTCCACGAAGGCGTCAACGGCTCTTCACCCTGGGTCGAGTTCTACCCCTACAACCCATCCCAAACAGCTGGTTACGCCTTCATGGCCATATTCGGTCTAACGACCGTTGTCCACATCATCCTGATGTTTCCCTACAAGGCAGCGTACTTCATACCCCTAATCCTCGGCGGAATATGTACGTCCATCGCCTACAACCTTCTCCTCACAAACCATGCACCATGAACCCAACTAACACATATCCCAGGCGAGACATTCGGCTACTACGGCCGCGCCTGGTCCCACAACAACAGAACCCTGATAAGTTCCTGGGCCCTCCAGCAAATGCTCATTCTCTGCGCACCACCTTTCGTCGCAGCAACGATCTACATGGTCCTCAGTCGAATCATCCGCGCCTTCGACGCAGAGCATCTCTCCCCCATGCGCACAAAACGCATAACCGTTCTATTTGTCCTAAACGACATCATCTGCTTCCTCACCCAGCTCGGCGGCGCCGGCGTCCAGATCACAGGCGATGCGCAGGTCATGGATATCGGACGCAAGGTCGTCCTCGTCGGACTCGTGTTTGCACTTGTGGTATTCCTGGTATTTGTCTGGATCGCGTGGGTGTTTCATCGCAGGCTCGCTGCTGAGCCGACGACGGTGGCGGCCGCAACCCGGACTTGAATTGGAGGAGGTACATGTGGGCTATCTATGCCAGTTGCTTGTTCCTGATGGTAAGGAATTTGGTCAGGCTGGTGGAGTTCGGGGCCGTCAAGTCGGCTTTAAATCAGCAGGAGGCGTATATTTATGTCTTTGATGCGGCGATGATGTTTCTTTCGATGGCGGTTTTGGTCTTCTGGCATCCTGGGTTGTTGATTAAGAAGGCGAGACGTGCTGGGGAGGCGGGGAGGTTGTGTGCTGGTATGGAGGAGAGTGCGGAAGGGGTGCCTTTGGCTGGGTATAAGGGGTATCAGAGGTGTTGAGTGTGAGGATGCTTGTGGGGCTTGGGCGTTGGTGGTGTTTCATTTGTTTGGGCTTTGTTGATGGAGGTCTTTATTTTGGGTTGAGTTGTGATTCTGTTGGCTATACTGTGGCTTTTGTTTGCAATGGAGAGATGGTTCCTCAATGCTTTTGTCGACTTCTATACACAGTATTCTCAATAGGGCTCAAGAAGGGGGTATGCAATGTACATCTATGGTGGCACCTGGCTAGGAAATGTTGCACCCTCCACCTTCTCCACTATCCTTCAGCATAAGTCCTGCACCCACTTGGGTGTACACCACTTTCTCAATCCTCCCTTCACACATCCAAATGACGGTGTCGACGCCATCCCGGAAATACTTAACCATCCCACTTACTCTATGAGCGACAATAATCACCGTATACCCTTGCTGCGTGAATTCCTCCTCTATAACATCCTGCATTACCGCTTCGGTATCTGGGTCCAGGGCGGACGTAGCTTCATCCAGGAGAAGAATAGGTCTGCGTTCCGCTACAGAAAGCCGGGTCTGGAGATCACAGTACTCAGGATCCACGGAAGCCCTTTTATGAGCAAGTGTCCGTGATAACGAAAGGAGTTGCTGCTGTCCTGCAGAAAGAGGTGGGAGTGAGGACATTGGAAGGTCTAGTAGAGCTTCGCTTTCAAGGGAACTCTGGTCACTAAACTTGGAGAATTGGCCGAAATGCTCCAGAAGTCTTGTCTTTTCTAGGGCTTCAATCAGTATACTATCTGCAAGAGATTCGTCGGGGTCAAGGTTGAAACGCAGAGTAGCTGCCGCGAGGATGAACGGGTCTTGTGGTACTGTGATGAAGCAGTGGCGGCGGAGATATGTCTTGGATATAGCGGCAATATCGATATTATCGATTACTATCGAGCCATGCTGGGGGTCTAGTAGACGAAGGAAGGAAAGTAGTAATGTGCTCTTTCCGCTGCAGTGGAGGGATGAACTGGTTAGCTTTGCTTCATAAAAAGGGAATACGAGGTTATACCTTCCAGTCCTACCGCATATGAAAACCTTCTGTCCGGCATTGACCTCCAGGTGAATGTTCTCGAGAGCAAGTTTTGGTGGACTGGAATCTCGTTAGCACACAAAGCAACAATACCAAGGTTGATTGAAACGTACCTATACGCAGCCTCCAGGCCACGAGCAACAATGCTCCCAGAAACGGGCCAATTAAGGGGTAGAGACAACTTGTGGTCACTGGCATTTTCTTCCTCAGGGGTTTCTGTCACAACAGAGCGCAACCGCGCAATTGCTCCTAGGGAGACCTCTAGCGAGGTCCATGACTCGACAAGCCGAAGCAGGGTTGTGTTAGCAAGAATGATCATATTCAGCGACAGACCAACGGCTGTTGCTCTCTCTGTTCCCCGGGATGTCACCGCTAGCGCTACGAGACCCACCGCAACTACGGCAATTAAGAGGTCAAGAACGAGGTTCAACCATCTTTGAAGACAGAAGAGTAGGTATGCTGGCTTTTGTGAGGCATCGATAGTTCCCACTATGTCGCGAGCATACCTCCACTGCCATTGAAGTGCACGTATCGTGTCAAGGCCATTGACCTGTTTCTCCTAATTAGTGCAATGCTAGGCCTTGCTAATCGAAAGAAAGGACCATACCATTTCTACAAATTTTGAATAGAGAGCTGACTTTGACTCAATCTCGAGAAACCGTAGCTGCCTCGAAGTCCGCAAGTAAACTCTCTGCACGAAGTATACAATGATGATACAAAAGGGCAGAGTGACGGCCATCAATGGGTTAACGATAAAGAGTATTGTCGCCTGCACCAACAGCTTAAATACCTCTATACTTCCATTAGAGCCCACTTAAACCTTAGGACAGGCTACTTACGAGTTCCCAACACCTGGAAGGCATTTGGAAGTTGACGGTCTACAAATTGAATGTCCTCTCCAAAGCTGTAATGTGTCAGTACCTGCGTACGGATGAGATGATTTACTCTCACCGATTCAAGATAACGCCGATATTATTGTCAGAAAAGTATGATAATGGAGCCCTGCGTGTATCTCATGTCAGGATACGACCAGGATCGATAGGTGTCTTGAAACAAACCCGACTATTGAGTTTAGCAGTCGGCTATGCAAAACGACGCCTGATTTCGGGGAGATCTTCATGCACGTGGACCTTGTATTATCAGCAAGTGTGTAAGAGAAGGCTAAGTGATTTGCTGATTGCCTTTGCGATAACCTACCACAAAGTACCGTTGGTGGAAATCCAGGCCACCAGAGCCAACACCATATAGCCCCCCATGTAGAAGAGACTTTTCTCTTCTCCAGCTTCGGCCCACCACTTTAGCCAGTACTGAGAAAATGTTATAAAGAAAGAATATGATGCAGTGCACGCTAGCATGAAAAAGCCATTCCAAACACCCATCGCACTGAGGTAGTACCCTGGAGTATAGTTAGCCAGCGCTAATGCAGCTATGCCTTAACCTTACCGTAAAGCCTTAAGTCTCCACTCTGTCGTGTTAGGTCTTGAGCTGCATCAGCCCTAGAGTCTTTCTGCATGTTAGCACCACCTTGGCCGTCGGCTACCTGTGAAATATCTCGGCAGTCAGGTTCATCCAGCATGAATTTGTCTATTTGTTTGGCATCGAGTTGTAGCTCATCCCAGGAGCCCTGTAATTGGATTTTAGAATCCGATAGTATTAAAATGTGATCTGCCAGGGGGAGATATTGGGCTTCACCAGGGTTAGTTCCAAGGCAACGATAATATAGAGAAATTGCTCGCCTACCCGAGTTAGTTATCACTACGGCTGTTGTGCCCTGTCTTCGAAAAATACCCTCTGGACCCAATAGGTTATCGATGATAACCTTCTCTGTTGCGCCGTCAAGCGCACGGAAGGTGTCGTCAAGAATGACGATCTCACACCTAGCGTACAAAACACGGGCGAGCGCCTTACAAATATTAGTATGAGGCCGAAGCCGGATGGGATTACGATCAAGCAACAACGTACCACGCGTTGTCTCTGGCCGCCGGACAGATTGAGACCAGGAAACTTAATCTCGGTTCCATCTCCATCGGGGAGAGCACCTAGGTCCTTGACAAGGTCAGAAGCAACTAAAACCTGCTTGTACCATGTTTCATCGGTCTGGAGACCACCACAAATAACCTCCTTGATACTCCCATTTGGTAGCCATGGCTCCTGGGCACATATCCCTATGCGCTTGGAGGACGTGTAAATCGCACCACTAGAGAGTGGTATTTCTCCGAGTAGCGCCCGAGCCAAAGTTGTTTTCCCTGATCCAACGGGACCGGCGCACATTACAATTGATCCCCTGTTGATTTTGAAATTAAGATGATCCAGGGTTGGCTTAGAGGTATGCGGATACTGGATGGTCACATCGGCTAGAAGAAGAGCTGCCCGCTCATGAGTTTCTGTATCGTCCCAGTCAACCTGAGCCTTTTGTATATCCATTCGACTGTCTTCGTTTGTACCCTGTGTCAAGTAATTCATAATTCTTTCGGAGTTCGCCAGCGATGCAATTGCGCGAGGTACGATGGTCATAACCATGTTTGCAGGATGAGTAACCATAGCGAGCAGAGCTATAGATGTGAAAGCCGTTTCTGCAGGGAGGGCTCCATCGGTCTTGCGTCTTGCAAAAACCACATATAATACCAGTGTTATCACGGGTGCGAACATTCCCAGAGCGTTAGCTGTCAGCGTCAGGTCAATAGTTAGCACTGATACCAACCAGACCCGTAGTTATTCTCTTCACGACTTACCACTGGCATTATATGCAAGCATCACCCACCGTAATCGTATCGACGCTTGTATTTCCTCGCTTCGAAGACCAGACAGAAATGTCTTCACCGGGGAAGAGATACCAAGCATCTTCATACTTTTAATGGATTGAAGCATTGCCGTTGTGACTGCCATCCGTTTCTGTGTGGCGGCGTTCCAGTTGCGCTGCCGCCTCTGTAAGTGACGCGCTACGTAGGCGCTCATCACGGACGAGCCTTTTCAGTGTGAGCGCCCGGAGCAAAAGAAGGAAAGACAATGGAATAATATGTAAGTACTTACAGCCAACACCGGCAAGTGGAACCAAGCACAACCAGCCGATCTGGCCTGCCAACAGAGTTGTTCCGAGGGCCACTTCTAAAATGTAAGCCCATGTTTCATGGAACATTTCCCCAGTGGTGCTTAGAGTCTCTGAGTCCACACTCATAAGGGTTATCGGTCCTCCATTGTCACAGCGTCCGCTTTCAACGTTAAGAGCCCTATGGTGAAGAAGTGCGATGAGAGCGCTGCGAATCATAATCTGTAGCCGGTTGAGCTGATGGTGGTACACAGCGGTACTGATCTACTATACAATTAGCCCCGAGGAATAGGGACTTGGGATGTCAATACTTGCGGCCAGTCCGAAATAGATAATACTGGCCATAACAATGAGCCAGTAACTATAATTAGCATC
Organism: Aspergillus nomiae NRRL 13137; assembly: GCF_001204775.2. NCBI lineage: Eukaryota > Fungi > Ascomycota > Eurotiomycetes > Eurotiales > Aspergillaceae > Aspergillus > Aspergillus nomiae. Next base: position 59,843 of record NW_015378060.1, read on the forward strand.
GTCTTGGCTTTCACTCTTACTGCTAACAAACCGAACGGCAGCATTGATTAAAACAGGCTGACAATATCGGAAGAGAATCAAGAATATCCGGGCAAGAATCGGTGATATGAACGCCCCTCTCACAGATAGGAACAATGTTGCGGGTAATGTGAGTGTGGTTTCAGGCTTTGCTAGGTAGAGATCAGCATTCGAGACTACCATGTTCGATCTCACGGACTCACCCCTTTGATCCCAGGCTCGAAGAATATCCTTCCGTAGGTGTTTCGAGCTCAATTTTCTGCCAAGCTCAGGAATATCGTGCGGCGTGAGAATACTCGTATAGCCCTTCCCGAGGATAGGGTAGATCCATGTAAAGAGTGTCTTTCCAAAGGCTCCCGCTAGTTGCTCTGGAGGTAACTCCCTGAAATGGGGCATTAATACTTGCTCCTTGTTGCACGATTCAAGAACAATAAGGACAGCCTTTATTAGAGCTTGGCAGGAAACTGGTAACTTTGGGTGTTGATTTTGGAAACTCGCTTTAGGCACGGTCGAGAACAGAATATCACCAAGCAGGCTACCTACAAGGTAGAGTAAAGTGACCGACGAAGTACGAATTCTGCGACGATACTCAATGAATGACACCATACTTAACAACAGCAAGGAAGCGGACGAAATAGCAGCTGATAGAAATTCGATCTGCGATATTCCAACAAACTCAGTCGGAAGCGGAAAGAGGAAAAACACTTGGGATCCAAATGTCGCCAGGTATAGGAACTAGAGTACCAGTCAATCTAGTGGTCAAGTAATGCTGCATTGAATCTGAAAAGGGTATCACTATTTACCATCTGTATATACATTCGACAGCTCGGAAACACACGAACTTTCTTGTGTCGTAGTATCCATAATTGGGTCGTAGCACTGATGATGAACAGTATCGATACTGATATTTCGTAAGAATAGAGAAATTGAGACATCCAGGGTAATCTATGCAGCGAGAAGTAGCCCTTCTCTAGGGTTGTTTCCAGGAGCGTGTTCCGCCGAGAATCCCCCCGTAGGCTCCCCCAAGGACGAGGGGCGCCCAATTGGCCGTCGGACAATAGCTTGAGGTCCATATAAACTATGTCGTGGCTAACATCTACTCTGATATGAAGAGGGAGGGTCGACAATGATAACGTCGCGTGTACTGCCTGCAGCAGTCTAGAAAACATGATCACCAATTTTCTAAGGAAATATAAGTCACATGTTGAGCCATACCATTCAGAGCCTAGCCCCTACTATAGTAGTATCTATTATTTCTCGCCTCATACCTGCACGTATGACGCAGTCAGGGTTCAAAGGTGGTGGATACTCTCTAGTTTGCTGCTAAAAATAGACTCATTCGGAGATATGCCGTGGAAGTATTCCTTGCGACCGTTTGAGCTTTTGAGACTGGGGTCCTCCAATTGACCATGTGTGTGTCAACGTTTGCTCCTTAAGCACAGAGAATATACACATGTTAGATACTAGCCTCGCATGCTGATGACAGTCTCAGGCCAGCTGATCCAATCATGGAACTCTTCCTTCAGAGAATCCCGAATACCTTCGATAACATGTTGATCCCAACCAACAAAGAGCCAGGACGAGGTCATATAGGTTAGTAGAATACTCCAATAAGCCAGAATAACGAGCGCGAATGGATCTTTTTTTTCCAGAAGCACGATAAATGCTTCTGGGCGTCGATATATCCAGCCTATGACCATAGGTAATAAAGATACCCCGTCTTTTCCCGCACTTCGCATCATATAAGCTTCCTCGAAACTGTCTGGTAGGCAGCCCAAAGCGCTAATATACAAGTCCCTTTCGGTGCCAGCCGTCTGCATCTCGATCAAAGTCATTATCTCCTTGATGCGATCGCAATGTTGATGCAATTCTCTCTCCAAGTCGGGAGTGACGCTTTGGACGCTATCATCCGTCTGAGGTGTTAAGATACCGGAGAAGATCTCAGCGCGATTTGATGCCAGAATCGAACGAACTCCCCTCATGAGAACTAGCCACTCAGCCTGCCCTTGGCGACTGAATACGAGATATTCTCCTGGTCGGGGGCCGTGTCCGAAGTAAACGAGACAGATCATGACTGCTGACATATAAATCATTTGACAATTCTCGGAGTCCAATTGTGAGAGGACGGTAGTGACAGATCGGATACCAAAAGTAAAATGATCATTTGCCTGCATCACATATTGGTGCCGAAGATCTGGATTCTGATGACCAAGATGGAGAGCTGACAAAGCCAGCATTAGATGGAGGATCGAGGGAAACGAGATTCCCCACTGTGGGATGTGAATCGACCAAACACCATGTCGGTCCAAAGCCTCGTCTGTAAGTGTGCGATATGTGGATATAAGATAGTGATGAAAGAGTTGAAGATCCGCAAACGAGATTCCGCCCGCAGCACTGTTGTTGGCGGAAAGATCGCATTGGACGGCAACAGAGCTGTCTCCAGGGCGCTGATTTCTTTCATTAGGCGCTGAAGAAGATAAAGTCTGATACTTGGATTGTTTGAAACGGTACCGCTGACGAGCCGATGATGCTGCAGGTGGTGATGGTGATGGCGATGTTGGAGTAGATACGGAGAAGTCGCATTCAATAGAATGGTTTACGCAATTCGTACACGATGGCCTCTTCTCATCACACTGTCGCATGTCAGCCGCATTCTGGGGCAGACTTGGATACAACAAGTCATATCCTCTTGGACGGAAGCATATAAGAGAACGTAGATTACTCCACATGTTGAAGTGCATTTTGATGTCTCTCGCGATCAGGAACGACGGTATTAAGAATCATTCCAGGTTCCCACGACACAATAACACAGTAAATAGTAGAGGTACTCACCTTCACCCGCCGCCGTTTGCAATTTTTACAGCCTAGTCGAGACTTCTGATGTGATCTCCGCGAGCGAACCTTGTGCAGCGCGGCGCTGTCCATGGCGGTCGTATTCGTGTTTGTTTTATCCGTGTTGGGGTTGTGATCAAGCGGAAGAACGAAAACGCTGAATGCGCAGAGAGAAGAAACACCTTCCAATCACGTGGACGGGCCACCCATGGATCATCTCCGTTTACAAACCAGTCACAAATCAGGTAACCCTAACAAGAACATTGCCGGATGCTTCATCCTGAGACTGATAAGGGCGGAAGAGTAGGAGGGGGACGGGGGAGCGCTGGACCCTTGAAACTACTAGAATATATATTCGTAGCCTATGGGTAATGGTATCCGCATTATCATCATCCTGCTACTAAGCCCTGACCACTGGACGAGGATTTTCGACAGGGAGATTTTTCGGTAATTTAAATAATAGAAATTAGGCTACTACATTTGGGATAACCGGAACGAATCCTGCAGTCATTTACTATCCACCATTTGAAACCTGACGGATTGTAAATAATTCTCTGTGTCAGTTGGCGACAACCTGATATCGATTACTGCAATGCTCGCTATGGGGAGGCCTTTGATGATAACGGTTGAGATATCCCATTAGGAGGCATTTCTATACCCCCTATTAAGGGAGGACCCAGATAATAACTGCCTATTTGATCGGCCTCGCGATACTGTTCCCGAAGTGTCGGTTTAATAACGCTCATTCAACGATAGTGGTATTTGTACTCTTAATAGCCGACGATAGCATATCTCGTAGACTAGACTTTTCTCGAAAAGAGCTTTATCACAACCATTACTAGTGTTCAAGGTATTACTATGGTATGATATTGGCTACGATATGAGGATAGACGGGATAGAAGGTATGTTCTAATTCTCTTTGTTCTTCCTCGCGACACAGTTCTGGCTGACAAGTTTCCATACTCAACAAGAGGGCCACCTCTGCCTTTTTTGTGCCACACCACCAAGCTAACAAAGGAAGTTTCCACCTGTCAGACTTTAAATGACTCAATTGGGGCCTCCAAGTTCTGGCTCTGTGCTGAGAAATGTTGCACACACCCTTCGCTGAAGTCTGTTAACGCACAAAGAAAATATTGACCTGCGGTCAACATGCTCATCTATGATTTAGCATTGTCCCTGAAAACGACCGACTGTTCACAAATAGTGATGAGATCCGTTGTTCATCCTCAGTTGAACGAGTCGTTAGTATGTTGTCGCATTTCACGTACATATTTTGGGGCGTACCATCAATATGGCTTACCTACCACTTATTGCGGAGGTACTTGGCGTTTCAGGTAAGCAGTTCATTTGACAACATCTCTTGTTTTTTAATGCTTTCCAACGACTAGTCCGATCGGAAATTCGGTATCTTGCATGGTTGTGCGAATCCCCCCAGACTACGAAACTGGTGGCCGTGGGGCATTGATCGCTTGATCCAAATATGGACTGCCGACTCAGAACAGCGTCTGCTGGATCTATTTACCTTCCATTTTAATGACTGCGGCAATACATTGGAGCAGAAGTTCCTTGGAACAATAGCATTTGGCACGACAGATCCCGAGAATGTAGAAGCAGTTCTGACAAACCCCAAGGGTCTTTACAACGCCTCGCCAATAAGACTAAAGAGTCACAAGCTTACAATATCGAGCAGATTTTGGCTTCGGGCTGCGGCGAAAGATCTTGCTTCCCTTCTTAGGAGATGGTATCTTTACGCAAGATGGGGATGCATGGAAGCACTCCAGAGAGCTACTCCGCCCACAACTGTCGCGACAGAAGTACCGAACCCTCAACGTATTCAGATCTCATGTCGACAGTCTTCTCCGCCAAATACCTGGCGATGGAGGAGAGGTGGATCTCCAACCCTTGTTCTTTCGCCTAACCTTGGAAACGACCACCGAATTCCTGTTTGGGAAATCGATCGCTAGCATGAGGTCTGCGGAGTTCAAGGGCCAGAAGTTTGCGAAGGCCTTTGATAATGCTCAGAGATATGTTATGAAGCGCTTCAGGCTTCTAGACCTATATTGGTTAATCGATGGTCCTAGCTTTTGGCGTTCATGTACCTCTGTCCATCAGTTCATTGAGGGGATGATCGAAGCACGAGTGAGAGATAATCTAGACAGTGGCGAAAAGGATGGGCAATGTGTCTTTGATTCTATGGCAGAAGGGCTGAGCACCAGAGAAAGCCTTAGGGGCCAGTTGCTCAATGTTCTCTTGGCTGGTCGAGATACGACAGCATGCCTGTTAAGTTGGACATTGTGAGTAAAGACCAACCGGTAGCCGGCCAAGCTAGGGGCCTGTATACATCGGCTCCTCTCTTACGTTGACACTGTAGCTTCTGCTTAGCACAACACCCCAATGTCCTGAGTCGTCTGAACGGTGAGATAGCTACGATTGTGGGCAACGAGGACGACATGACACGCGATACCTTGAAGAAGATGACGTATCTAGATAAGGTTCTGCGAGAAGGTGAGTAGATGTCAACACCATATAGAACGTGCTTATTGTTTCCCCATGCTAGTACTTCGGCTCTATCCGTCCGTCCCCGTAAACGCTAGGACCGCCCGTAAGACGACTATACTTCCAACTGGTGGCGGGAAAAACCGAGACAAACCGGTTGTGGTTCGCAAGGGTCAAAATGTCGCCTTCTGTGTCTACACAATGCATCGGCGTGAGGATCTGTATGGACAAGACGCTCATGTCTTTCGTCCTGAGAGGTGGGATGAGGATGTACCCTTGTATCGAGACGAGAAGACAGCGATGTGGGGCTACTTGCCCTTCAACGGTGGCCCTCGTGTTTGTTTAGGCCGTAAGAGACCTCTTTTCGTATGGTTGCTGCTTTAAACAAAGCCATTTCGGCTAACGTGGACGACACTTAGAGGACTTCGGGCTCGTTGAAGTCGCCTACACAGTCGTACGGATTCTTCAGAGGTTTCCGCGCGTGAGATTAGGAGAATACACGCGTCCTCAAAAGCGACCGTGGATAGCATGGTCTTCTCATCACAAATCAGGGGTTGAAATGGTTGCCGAAGAGAGGCAGAAGGTGACTCTAGTCCTGTCGTTGGGTGAAGGCTGCAGAGTGATACTTGGTCGGTAGTTCATAACTATAGTATGCTTCCAGTTGGTTGTTACTCTTACTTCATGTGTTTCAATATACTTGTCCAAACCGTTAGTATATTCTAGGAGATGGGCACAACCTTTTGGCCATCGACTCTAGTAGCATTCACATCTGACAAGAATAGCTCTTGTTGCCCACATCAGTTAGTAATTGTCTATCCCTTATTCCCTTGACCCCTTTGGTACTATCTCCCCTTGTTATGTATGTACAAACTGTCCAACAAGCTTTCACGATCTCGGGACAAGTGGGCACGGCGCGAAGACCGATCTCCACCGGATCACCAGGATTTCCTATTTTAGGGCTCTCCGGAGTCATGCCTGAACTCCGGGCGTAAGCAACAACAATATCCCTGAATCCTATCCAGGAGTGCCAATCAGAGACTTTGTAAATAAAACGAGGATTGGTTAAGGCTTTATCACCGCAGCATTAATTCAGTTAGATCGCTGTTCGGACTTCGGGGCGATATCTAACGATGACAAAACCATGCCAAAGGGGTGGAGCGAGGTGCGATTGAGTCAATTGTGACTATGTACTCGGTATATTCGCGTATTGTCAACATATATAAGGTGTTTGGAATCCTGGAAAAACAGTTGTCGATCGCAGCTTAGTTGGACAGCAGACACATATCTAACATGAGCATGCGTGTTCTTCGAACCAAGCTCTCAGCCGTCACGGCAAGGGTGTCATTCAATAACCAAGCCAAGTTGAGAGTTTTAAGTCGTCGTTCAGGTCCAAAAGATACTATAAAGCTGACCATTCTCCCACTTAGCAGTCGTCTCTTCTCCTCTTGCACTCGCCGTTATGCCGATGACAAACTTAACAAAGTTTCTTCTCACATCACGCAACCCAAATCACAAGGCGCGTCCCAGGCAATGCTATACGCGACCGGTCTGAGCGAGCACGATATGTCCAAAGCGCAGGTCGGAATCTCATCGGTATGGTTCGAAGGCAACCCGTGCAACAAACACCTACTGGACTTGTCATCCTTAGTGCGCGACTCGGTCGCAAAGGCCGGTCTCGTACCAATGCGCTTCAACTCCATCGGAGTATCAGATGGAATCAGCATGGGTACAACCGGTATGCGGTACAGTTTGCAAAGCCGGGAGATCATCGCAGACGGTATCGAGACGGTGATGAACGGACAATGGTACGATGCTAATATCTCATTACCCGGTTGTGACAAGAACATGCCCGGTGTCCTGATGGCCATGGGTCGTGTCAATCGTCCGAGTATCATGATGTATGGTGGAAGTATCAAGCCCGGGTGTTCTGCAAGTGGCCAGCCCCTTGACCTGGTTAGCGCTTTCCAGTCATATGGTCAGTACATTACCGGCCAGATCGACGAGAAGCAACGATTTGATATCATCCGCAATGCTTGTCCTGGTAGTGGTGCCTGTGGTGGTATGTATACTGCGAACACGATGGCCATTGCTATTGAAACCTTGGGAATGACCATGACGGGGAGTAGTAGCACTCCCGCTGAGGATCCAGCTAAGAGGGCTGAATGCGAGGCAATGGGTGAGACGGTCAAGAACCTGCTCAAAGAAGATATCCGCCCAAAGGATATACTCACGCGTCAAGCGTTTGAGAATGCCATGATAGTTGTCAACATCCTCGGCGGAAGTACGAATGCTGTTCTCCATCTGATTGCCGTCGCCGACTCGGTCGGTATCAAGTTAAGAATTGACGACTTCCAAGCCGTGTCAGACAAGACGCCATTTCTCGCTGATCTCAAGCCCTCGGGCAAGTATGTTATGCACGATTTGTATAAGATCGGCGGCACCCCGGCACTTCTGAAGTTGCTCCTTAAGGAGGGTCTGATCGATGGCTCGGGAATTACAGTCACAGGCAAAACGATGAAAGAGAATGTAGCCTCATGGCCGGACTTTCCTGCCGATCAGCCCATCATCCGTCCGCTAAACAACCCTATCAAGCCTACGGGCCATCTTCAGATCTTACGCGGGTCCTTGGCCCCAGGAGGCTCGGTCGGCAAGATCACTGGGAAGGAAGGCCTACGATTTGAGGGTACAGCCAGATGCTACGACTACGAGGATGCTTTCGTCGAGGCTCTAGAAAGAGGCGAAATCAAACAAGGAGAGAAAACAGTTGTGATCATCCGTTACGAGGGCCCGAAGGGTGGACCAGGTATGCCGGAGATGCTCAAACCCAGCTCCGCTATCATGGGCGCCGGGCTTGGCAAGGATGTTGCGCTGCTCACTGATGGTCGATTTTCGGGTGGAAGCCATGGCTTCTTGATTGGACATATCGTGCCAGAGGCTATGGAGGGTGGTCCAATTGCGTTGGTCAGGGATGGAGATAGGGTTGTTATCGATGCGGAAAAGAGGATGGTTGACCTGGAGGTACCCGAGGAAGAGATGGAAAGAAGGCGAGGTGAGTGGAAGGCGCCTAAGCCAAGGGCTATCAAGGGAACGCTACGGAAGTATGCCACTCTAGTAAGCGACGCCAGCCATGGGTGCGTCACTGATGGGCCGATATGATAACATGGAACTACTACATCCAAAGAGGCGTCTGCGACTAATTAAATCGCCGGAGATCTCCATTCCTGGGATAAAGGGCACATCTACCCAATACCATATCGCTCCTTCGATTTTGCTATCTTGCAAATTGGGGATTCTGCGAAGGCACACTCGCGCCACTCGGTGCAGTTGATATAGACAATTTGCATAATATCTAGGGGCTACAACGCGGCGGAGCAATTTTGATAATATTCTAGAAGGATATCAGAAGATCTATTGAATAGCCCAAAGATAGGAAATTTACTAATCTATTGATTGACCTTTCCTCATGCTCCTTGGGCTTCCCACACTACTATATATAGCACCGTTGCCAACACAATCAGTACTTTCGTCCTACTTAAAACATCCCACAACAGCTGTATTATTTTACTTCCTCCATGTTCTCCGTTTTACCTGCCAACCTTAGGATTTACCCCGGAATCTTCCAAAAATAACAATTAATTCCAACTAACCCCTGATTGACGCTGCCAATAACACTCCAAGACCGCCAAAATAAAATTAGTATCAGCCACACCGACAGTAAGCCTGTATAGCACCATGGGCTTTTCAGGCTTCCACCTTTAAATGGATGAATGTCGAGGTTTGAAGAGTAGTTGATTTGTCAAGTATGCTGCAATCGACTAGCAACTACTAGAGACACCGAACTCCGCGGGCATTAATGGCCGAACCCAAATGGGGAAATAAGGACAAAGCCGACTATCGAATTTATGCAGGAAGGCTCCGGCGATCACTATCCTGCATAGGGGAAAGATCCGGCGGATAGATTCGTGTCCCCTCCGATATGTAAGGGAGAAAATGACACCGTTTCCTCCGAACAAGGCCGGGAGTTAGGAAAAGCCTAAAGGCATGATTGACACGGGCTTTACATGATTAGAATGAGAATTCACGTACTTGTCATAAATCAATAGTACATAGTAAATACATGTAGTAGAATGGTAAAAAGAGTAAGAATGCCCCAAAATAATGACATGGATAATTAAAGTAGATATTTTCGTAAGGAACCACAAGCCGCACGACGCATGTTCGATCGCTCACTATTTCACTTCAAGCGAGATGACTATGGTCCCTATTGTAAGATACGGAATATTCTGTACTGGTCATGATTCCATGGGGTTCATTGTGTCCATCGGGCTTAACCAACTCTTGGACACTTTCCGAATTCTTGCGATTCTCCGGATCTGGGGTCGCCAGTTGGGTGCCTTGAAGAGTTGTAAGATGGTCCCAGTTGCGGATCTTCCTGTGTGGCTTCAACGAATAGCTGCCACCTGAGCCTTTGTAATTCTTGTTATTGCTCCGGTCAATGCTGGTGAAAATCCGTGGGAAGCATCGGGCTAAGAGCGGTCGCATGGTTGGTAGGCAGGCACATATTATGCCGACGTTAATTTCGATCATGCTATATTTGCCTGGTTAGTATATTCCTTCTGAGTTGTGGGCAGTGAGAATATCATGGACCTATGAACATACCACCAATTTGCGAGGGTGACCTTGAAATGTGTAAAGTCATTGCTGTGAATATAGGGCATCATGGTCACGATTCGTAGGATAGCGACCACACAGCAACTAGATACGCACGATTAGCAGTCTGACCACGTCCGCACATCATTTATGGTGCTTACAATGAACCTGTCCCAAAAACAATCATAAGAAGCAACCTTTGCCTCAGCGACGTCTGCAGTGACCAGCAAAGCTTGATGGGGAGGATCAGGGTCACGAGGTCAGAAAACACGTTGAACGCTGCGTTGGCGTAGACAAAGGCGAACTGGTCGACACATTTGGCATCCTTAATGGTGACATCCCACATTGCCTGAACCGGGTTACACCCGAGTGTGAAGATAAGAATGCTCAGTAGACTGTAGAAAGCGACGAAGGCCATGATTGCGAAAGTCATTTGGCGGAAACGCTTTTCGGGATTGAGTCGTAGGTAGAAGAGTAGGATAGCCGTTTTGACGAACCAGACACCGAGGGCGTAGACGTCCTCTTCGGCAAGATCATACTGCTATTGTTTAGTATGTGGGAGGTATTCAAGGGCTAAGCGACAGACAAACCTTCTTGAATGGCGTCAGCTTGTCGAGATGCAAGTCCCATACGTGTACGCCGTATCCGTTTTTAATGTCTGCGCCCGTTAGTAGATTGCCCTGTGAGATAATGGCCTAGTCAGGTATACTTACTGATTAAGCTCAGGATGGCGAAAATCCACGCACAGATCTGCCCCATCACGCAGCACACTAGGTAATGTTTAGCATTGACGAAAGCTCATGCAAGAATGTGAGTAAGACATGAATGGGATGGTACATACGGTCATCTAGCCCATATGTTCTTAAAATGTACAAGCGCGTATACAATCGAAGAAGTAAGACAAGGGTCGCGGATGAGCACATTGCAATGCTGACGGAGTAGATGTTGAACTTTGAGCCCTCTGGGTTATCGAAGTTGGGAGTAACCCCTGGTGGTGGAGGCGCTACCGGGATTTTGCTCAAGTCCATAGCGAATGTCTGGGGTTATCGTGGCCAAAGTGTAGTAGGCGTCTGAGCCTCAGTCCTCCGTTTAGTTTGCGCCCTTAACAGACGAAAAAGCTCCACCATTGCAGACCTGGATGCTTGTTTTAAGTCGACCCCAATCCAGGAATTGGGGTAATTGTACTTATATGTCGGTACATTATGCAATGATAGTCTCAATGGCTCTATTTTTGACATGTCGCCTGCTTTCATGATCACCGATTGGGTTCGGCCTTCAGCCAGTCGGTATGGTCATAGCACAAGCACGGACGATGATCTTCGCGACACCAGCTTCCCCGATAGAAAATTTAAAAGTGTTCCGATAACTTTCGTTAAACGGCGATCCTATGAGTATGGGCCCTATTCATTGCACTCCCTCCTCCAAAGTGAACCATACATGCAGATTGTCAATGGTACTAGTCATGCACCATCCACTGCCACTCCTGAATTCTTGGAATGCAACCGACCAGAATGTAACCTTACCATTAACCGGATAAATCCTGCGATATTAGAAGAGCCAATAGCTATACAGCCCTAGGCCAGCATGATCTTCACTAGGTACTTGACACCTCTATTAGTCTCCTAGACTATTACCCCAAAGGGAATGCAACAAAGAGAAGGAGGCTCGGCATTGTATAGTGTAGGGTGTAAGCCTGCACTATGTGTCATAGACCTGCGACTGGCTAAATTCAATGTCACTGGTCATAATTTGAACAATGAATCCCTTGCGTTTGCTCTGAATGAGTCGCTGGTGGCTATGGGGCTCTAGCTCTCCAACATTTCTTTATTGCAATCTGATTTTAGCTTCCACCAGCTAATGCAAAACCATTGACATTTGGGCATATCCGAGTTTGGACATGATAAATCAAGATCATATAACACTAGACGCCGTCTAGCGTGGGGAAACCTCACCGAGACTCTGGAAAGGTGAGACTAGTACCACGGCTGACGGCTGCTATAATTCAGGGTTGCGGGAGACGTTTGGAGGGACAATGCTTACATCAAGGGAAGTCTATGACTAACCTTGACGTGTAGCAGCTAAGACAACCTTTCTGGTGCTATGCAAGCATTCAGGGGGTTATACATACATTATGCAAACCCAAGAGCCAGGTGGTAGGGTAAACCGGTTCTCTGTCAGACGGGAGTGATTGCAGATGGTGCGATTCGTAATCCATGGATAATGACTTAATTGGTGGATGTTGCTCGCGGAAGACGTGTTAGTATGATCACCTATGCCCTATTGGGCGATGATAATCATGAAGTGGGGGCAAATATGACATGTCAGATACACAGTGGCTTCAGCTGAGAATACGGGATCCGTAGCTCTAATGTCTCAGCATTCGTGTTGTGTTGGCGACGTATTGATTGTGTGAGAGGAATGGGGCCAACCGACTTCATGACAGGTGGTCTGAGCTACATTCGCCTCAGGATCAGGTCGTCATGTACGAAGTTGATGTATATAAACCCATCAACCTTGCCAATCAGAGTGATGTAGATCGTCGCGTTGTTCCGACGGTGCAGATCGTAACTGGAGATTTGACTTTCTGTCCGCCCCTGAACCTTTGCGTATACTGTCCAGTGGATATGAATGTGATATCTCAATCGTGCCAGCCCTAAACACACACCACAGGGAGACCGTTCGGTGGGTTCCGCAATATAGAAGGCCCCATATCACACTACTAGTGTGCTCCAACAATAATGATTGGTGTTTCCGTAGAAGCCACCCCCTCGCACTCCACATCTCGGACTTCGTCCAGAACTATCTATAAGTTGATTGCGAGGTCCCTGCAGGGATCGTGTTGACAAGGGTATGCTATTTTCAGCTTCATTGTTGTCTGACTTCGAAGCTCGTCTGGCTCAAAATGGGTAGCATCGATCCAAATTTTGATCCCATTCAAGATGATCTGGACCAGGTCATCGCGGCTGCTACTCGGTACAAGGAGCGTTTATCCGAGACAGACAGCTACAATGCCAGATACGATCTCATGGAAAAGGCTGCTCGCCTCTATCAAACCATTCGCGGACCTGCAGATATGGTTTTCTCCAAGTTCGAAGATGTAAGACAAGCATACAAAATACAATTACTCCTGATCAAAATGTAGCATCGGGTAAATAATTGACGATATACAGGCAGCGAATATGGGAGCCATCAGAGCCCTGCTTGAGGCGGGAATCTTTCACGCCATCCCTACCGGAGGGAAGAGCATCTCAGCCAAGGAACTTTCTGCAAAGACCGGCGTGGATAAGAGGTAATCGGTAGGTATCATGGTCCAGCATCCGGTGTTGATGAGTCTAACTACCTAGACAGTACGACTTATGCGCGCAGTTACCCCAATGGGACCATTCCGAGAGACCGGGGAGGAGGAATACGCCCACACGTCATTTTCAGAGATCTACATGGCACCTCAAATGATGGGGGTCTACAAGCTAATGTAAGAAATGTCTACGGCGAAATCTCACGATCGACTACCTAACGATGGAACTCCAGGGCGGATGAATATTTCACACCCATGCTGAGGAACCATGAATTTCTGCGCTGCCAGAACTGGCAAAATAACTTTCGTCTGCGGAACAACCCTTATACGTTTGTACACAACTGCGAAGGGGAGACAATGTTTGAGCACATATCGAAGTTCCCCGACCGATTTACCACGTTCAATGAAGCCATGGTAGCCCAAGACTCGGGACTCATCGCGATTGGCCTCTACCCCTTTGTAGAGGAATTGGCTAGCTTAGCCAGTGAGGACACAGCCACCATTGTTGATGTAGGAGGCGGCCGGGGCCACATCTTGCGTCAAATCAAGGAAAGCGCCCCTCAGCTGCAAGGGAGATTTATACTCCAGGACCAGGCTAGCGTTATTGCAGATAATGGAATGGAAACACAGCCGCTTGGAATTGAGACCATGGCCCATGATTTCTTCCAGCCACAGCCAATCAAAGGTAGGTACTATTTCGCTCTATTGGCCATTACTTGTTAACTGATCATTTTACAGGGGCCTTGGTCTACTATATTCGCCGCTGTCTACACGACTGGCCCGATGAGCCAGAGTCAAGACAGATTCTGGAGAACTTGGCCGCAGCAATGGATCCCGAGAGGTCTCGGGTCTTGATCACGGAATATATCCTGCCAGAAGTTGGCTCCAACATGTTCCATGCTTGGATGGACCACACTATGATGACGTTTGCTGGACGTGAACGCACAGAGAAGGACTGGGAACGTCTACTTGATATATCCGGGCTAAGGTTGGTTAGAGTGTGGAGAGCCCCAGGAATACCGGTTGGTGTCGTTGAAGCTCGCTTGAAGTAAAGCTCGGATGACATGGTAAATGATTTGGTACGATTAAATGATAAAAAAACAATGAACACCCTTCAATGCTATACATATTGTTTGAACTTGCGTCGTAGCCACTGAAATCCGTGAGTGCAGCATTGAAACATCTCGATGCATACACTATGTATCTTGTACCATGTCACACTACCACCCGGGATCCTGTAGCGACTACATCGCAAACGATAGACGAAAGCTTTCCTACGGCCCTTTAATACTAACCACGCTCTAAAAGTACAGCCACCACGCTCAGTATTGGCGATTTATCATAGGAACATGTTGTAGAGCAATCCAAGACAACTGAGGAAGATCAATCTGTTTTATTGATAACTACATACAGGAGCAAGTAGCAGTTTTCATACTGTGGTTTAATGAAAGCTTCCGGGTACACCTTTCCGTGGTGCAGTATCCTTTGTGATAAAAGGTCTAACCGCATAGACCTCAGAACTCTTCTAATTTCCGATGCATGCTGAACAGCGTCCAATAACAATCGCTGAGCTTGGTATCACTATGCCAATCGGCATGCATTTTTATAGTGTCCATTTCAGCTTGAAGGTCACGTTTCTCCTTCTGCCGTGCTTCCTCCGCTGCTGAGTCGATCTCATACATCCACCATCCTGTTACCGGTTGAATAGTATTCAAAGATCCAGCTTCCTTGTTCGGGCTCTCAGCACTTGGTCCTGTTGAGGCTTGGATTCCGACCAGACCGGCGACCATCACGGTGTGATATTCATGGCCGTTGTCGTTAACTTTCACGGGAACAGTGTTGAAACCCGAAGGAATCGAATCTGTGTCCACACGGTGATACCCGACACCATCGATATTACAGCCATGACCTTGGCCCACCGAGTCCTTATGATAGAGGGGCTCGCCACTAGCATTCCAAAAGCAAAATGCTGTGATCCAGCCGGACAAATAGGTAGGGCCACTACCGCCGCCTTGGTGATGGACAGACCTTCCCCAGAAGTCGAGCACACTGAGAGAAGACGGGCTATCAAACGATGCGATGAAGTGCTCCAGAACCGGCCGGAGAAGGGTTGCAAATTGTGTCGGTTC
Organism: Aspergillus nomiae NRRL 13137; assembly: GCF_001204775.2. Lineage (NCBI taxonomy): Eukaryota > Fungi > Ascomycota > Eurotiomycetes > Eurotiales > Aspergillaceae > Aspergillus > Aspergillus nomiae. The sequence continues at coordinate 75,263 of NW_015378060.1, forward strand.
CTCCCCCAACTCATGAATCTTGCTAAGTTTTGATAGTAATATGGCCCAGTCCTCTCGCTCGCCGAGCAACGTCACGGTGGGGATACCGCACAAGAGCATCATGGTATAGGAGAAGTATTTCTGCATGGCGCCCATCATCAGAATGGCAGACACTATTGTGTCAGATGGGGTAGTTGTGCTGAATGCAGGCATGATCCATTCCCGCAGCTCAGGGTCCTTGACGTTTGCCTGGATCTGCTCTGTCATCGCGACTGCCAGACGCCCAAAGTCTGCTACCGCACTCTTGACTATCAGCTCTTTCTGTCCCTCATGTGAAACAAAGTACGATCTTAGTTCTTCCGCGTGTGCGTTGACGTAGAAGCCGAGTTGGGATAGGATGGCGAACCAGACATCTTCGGGACGGATAATAAGATGATGATGATTGCTGTAGGCCGCCCAGACTGCCCGGACCAGGCCATTTTCTGATGGTGAAATATGGCTTTCCTGTAGGATGTGCGTCCCGTCGACCTGGTTCTCATCGAAAGAACTCTGGACCAGTCTCTTGGAGCGTCTGTAATCTCTCGCAGATGTTCCTTTGAGCAATTCCTCCGCGGTGGTGGCCTTTTCCGCCCTCCAATGCTCTGCCCCGTGCTTTGCAACTGTAAGTGTGACAGGCATATTTGTCTTTGATTTTCTTTTGTTGTGAGCGAAACGAGATGTTCTTTTGGGACTAGACTGTGCCTCAAACGCAGAAGGTTACACAGCTGGTAAGGGAAGGGGAATAGGAAAAGGTGAAGGAGGGAAGGTGAGGGGCATCGAAGTATTTATATTGTCCGACGATCTCGATTGAATCACGTTGCCTACATGTCGATCCTTGAACCTTGCATGTATGTATCGCAGAATTCCCCATGTCTTGCGGCAGTTCCTGGTACGAGATAATGGATTGAAGATAGTTCACTTGGTATTCTCCCAGCGTCACTATTTCTAACCGTCTTCTGTTTCTTCTCTGTATACGCACTGTGGTTTTCTCCCTTGGTTTCTTTTTCTTTTCTCTCTCCTTTCCCTTCTTTTTGTGTATTATCCAGGAGGTGAAGTTAGAATACCTAAGAAGGTGTATTGTCATTACAGGACATAAACCAGGTGGGGGGTAATTACCGTCTAGTATTCGCCACTATGACTACGAGTGCGGCTGAGGGACCCATGAGGCTGTGCCGATCTTGATACCCACTATCAAGCAAATATTCAGGGAAAGCCAGCTACACGCGGTCTCCTTCAGTGGGGTATGCTTTTAATCCGATAACACAGCAGCTGAAGACATACCATAATGTAGGAGTATGTATGATGTAGGACATGGTGAATATTCCCAAGAGCTATCCTCCTGGTGGTATGATATATCACTCAATGACCCGCTGTGAAGAAAAGGCGACATCACCTCAGACCTGATGAGAGATAGACGATTCTTGAAGAAGTAAGATATCTACATCCAGAGTCCAGAGCTGTACCGGCACTATGACTTGCAGCACAGGGCAAGACGGTCACAAGCCTATTGTCAATCGTCACGCTTCCACGGAATACCCCGCAGGTTATCAGACCTACCGCTGCAAGTATCAAGCAGTGTATCAAAAAAGGGATCAGCCATGACAACGGAGGATTGTATATACTGGCGAGTAATGTGACGCCCGAGATTGTGGAAGCGTCAGTATACAACCGTTGTGGTGTATTTGGATGCAAGTGCCGCATAACATATAATGCCAACCCGTCGGATGATTATTCGAATCCCATGCGGGCCTCATCAGGTTGCCGGGAGATAGTTTGAAGATGAGATTGCATATCAAATTTGCAGAATGGGCGTTCACAGCGACTTGATTCCGATCGGCAGCAAAACTTACACGGATGGAAATGTTAAGAAGGAGCCAGACGGATGTATTCGCCCACGATCTCTCTCTCTCCGAGAAGAACTACAAAATGGCCAACGCCCATTGTGGAATGCGGTTTGTCTGAAAGTCTGGCCCAGTTGCCAATTGACGCAGGCGTATGGATTGGAAGATCTGAGACAGAGGTGAAAGTAGTGATTTTAATCTCTATGACGAAGAACCGAGACGAAATGGTTGAGGAGAAGTGGACTCCCGGCAGCACAACCCAAACAAGATCAAGTACTTGGTTTCCCCCCGTTAGGGACCAGGATCATGGGCTCGACCAGGCGACAGTATCTCCATGGAAAATGACTCGCGGCATCAGTCAATGTAGAAGCACCACTTTTGACATGGTTTGGTTGTCACACATTGTCCGTTCAGGTTGTGTTGAGAGCTCTGCTGTGAGACCGATAAAAGTGCCCTTTTATTCGTTGAAATGCTCAGTCTAAATTGGCATCGCCATGTCACTATCTTGCCGATTCGGACATGGACCTTGGTAATGAGGTCATTCCATCAGCGGCAAATGATATCCGTATATCCATAGCTCCTTGGGAGATATAGGTTGCACTTTGTTATGCCGGCAGTACGCCCTGTCGGTTATGGAACACATCATCCGGGTCCAAATAGCCTTTAATCTGAACTCATCCTTCCCAGATTACTCCCCCAGTATGACTGACGTGGGCTTTCTAGTCTTGGATCTACGTACCCCTGATATACGCTAATACCGATACCTGGCATGGAATTCCTGAGAACTTCATTAAGCCCGGCCAAAAGTTTATATATTGATATTGAGACCGAACCCAAACTAATTGCATACGACTACATCCAAAAGAGTACGTCACGGTGTGCGTACCCTGTCGCATCCATTCGCTCGTCGTTGATAGCAAATGCTTCCAGACGTTGAGCTTCCATTTGAGGCAATTCATTTTGAATGCCATGATACCCCATTTCCCCGAGCTTCTGCTTCACTGAAGTACCTCTCTGGATGTAATATAGTATGTTGATGCTAAGACATGTCTGCCTGCATATACTCTCAACTACCTATCATGTTTTACTACCAGAAGGTCCATCGTATTCTGCTAATCACATGCCAAGTTCTAAGGAACCTGTTCCATCACTTCCTAGTAATGTCGGTAAAGCCGACTGCGGTAGATGGCAAGGTCCTCACAAGGACATTGCCAGTACTGCCAATAGCCTCTGCGTAATATTTCACATCGCTTGTAGGAAGGTACTCGCTCTCCCTGAGGAAAGTTGTTTCAAATGATGTTCTGGCTTGCTCACCAAGATACTGCGCCTCGTTGGAGTCACCACCTTCTTGAACCTGGTAGAACTTCCAGGCCTTGGTCTCCGTATCTCCATTCCACGAAACATACAACCTAGTTGTATTGGCCGAATCCACATAGGCCGCCAGAGCCGGAGCTTCACTCGGTGTCCCAGTCCAATTAGCTAGAAATCCACGGTAACTGACCGCGTCTTCGATAAACGCATGATAAAGGATTTTATTGTCAGCACTGAATTGCGTGAAGGCGCCTGCCGACCCCCAGCTAACAAATAGGTTGTCGTTCGAAAGCAATTGGGCGTTACCCTGAGAATTAGCCTGCAGCTCATAAGGGGCAGTGGCTTTTCGCAGGACAGTTGCGGTATTATCCGTGTGATTGAGCTGGACAAACAAGGCTCTGGAGACGTTGTTGAAAGTGATGTGACCGTTGCCTGAGTTGTCGAAGAAAGATATTACCTCGATGCTGTCGGATTGTGATCGCCAACGGGCGTCATGCTGGAATCCGAATGTGAAATCGTGAGTAAATGTCGAATGATTGCCGCCCAGCTGCCAGATGATGGAGCCGTCGGTTCCGTTGATCTTGAAGATTGTACTGAAGTGTCGCGAAGAAACGAGGTAGTTGCCATCGTCGTCTTTGTCAACGCTGTTGATGTGAACGTAATCCCAGGTTTGGGCTGACGAGAGTCCGCTGTTGCTAGCGGATCCGCCCAATGGGTTCAGGGAATCTAGATGTCATACAGTGAGAAGGAGTCGCGGTATTTAGATAGATAGGGCAGAGTGGAACTCACCTGCAGGATCGAGATAGTCCAAGGAATTCCACTCAAACACCAGCTTTCCAGTTGCGATATCAAATTCTGCTCTCTGGTCAATCATGTGTGCACACTTGATACTGTCCGAGGGTAACAAACCTTGAAAGAGCCCGTTTCCAAGCCACTGCTGTGACGAATTTCCACCGTACTCTGTCAAGTTTGCAATGGTCGGAAGGTAGATTTCCACAAGCGCAGTCTCGCCGTTGACGACAGTAAACTCGTGAATAGACGGAATGTGGTGGTTGCCAGTTTTGGTAGATTTTACATGCTCATAATTTTGGTCAAGGAGCACGTGTTGGCCAACACCCTCCCCGTGGTTTTGGTCCATCGACCCCTGAAAGGCCTGAAGGACAGTCTTCCCATTGTATGTAGTAGGATGGAAGTTGCCTACAAACCCTGCATAGTACCCAATGCCGGACCACACAAGATCGCCGTCCTTTCGATAGATATAAGCTCCAGGCTGTTGGATGGTGTTGGCGTAGGGGGCAACAAAAACATACTCCGTGCCATTGGCGTCAGACGCCGGCACAGTTATATTCAGCTTGGGGACTGTGAGGTCTGGACGAGAACGATATTGTCCATCTGCAGAGCTGAAGGGCAAGCTTGCTGCTGCTGCTAGCAGTAGACTAACTTGTGTGAACGACCCCATTTTGTAGCAGTAAACAAGCCCTTCAGTGTTAAATGCAGGCTAGTTGTTTCCCTTGTCAATACAATATTCTACATTCCAGGCATTGGATTATGCTGATACTTATAGCTCTACGATTCTCTTTCCTTCTCATCATCCCCGCTGGTTATTGTGACTTCGGATCGTCCGAACGGCGTATTTTGATTGATAACGCCATTGGCATAAAGTCTGAGCAATTATTAATCTCGCTTAGATGCAGCTAAAATGCAGTCTATCCGATATTGCCGAGCGTATACAGATTCTGATAAGATATCTGCCGGTAGTAGCTTTACTAGTTCTTGTATCATTGAGTTCGTCAATGACGCGATCCCGGGCTAGATGAAGTAACCGACGATAGTGCCTGTGTTCAATTATCATAGTGAGCACTGGCCAAAGCTCACAATGACCAAGCCTACTGTCTTTTTTATGCAATATGGCGTTAAAATATTATGGTCTTGCAGTTTATGATTCGTACATAGATTTATAAAATGCGAAGTTTTTGAAAAATGGCCTCAGTCAAACCTCGGCTTTCCTTAATATGCCCCCAAAGCCAACAGCAGAACCATAGAAGTACCTATAATAAGGGAAAGATAATATGTTTGGCGTTACTCGTCACCCCTCGCCACGGTATGTTAAGTTGGGGATACAACCGTTCTTATGGCTGCAGCTGGTAAAAATTGCAAGTCGCCTCCTCGTACACACATATACCAATCACATGATCAACAAGTGTAGGAAGAGTTGCTTGAAACTACAGTGGGACTTTTAAAAGCCTAGTAGTCACCGTTCCTAGCATGCTACATCAGGAACCTGCTTCGAAAAAGGTGCTATGCAGGGTAGGCAACCTGTCAACTGTGTGAGGACAAATAGGCAAAAAGCCCAGTGAAGATCCAGTCTGTTGGAATAAAACGAAGATCTAAACAATGGTTTGTTCTTGCCGTATCTGAAGAGGAAGAATAGAACCCCTTATATATAGAAATTATTTCCCTTTGGAACGTCGCGGAATGATACCCCATCCTAACCATTTCCCTATATAAGTGAAAGTGTGGCGTAAGCAGGCATCTGCTCGATCAAGAACTCTTCCAATTCAAAGGTCTGTACATCGACAAGGCCCACAACGGTATCTCAGGAATTTGAAAGAGCAATAGCGACCACCGATATTATGATTGAAAAACTCGACGATATAGCAAGGGGATGTATGTAGATACTTGAGGCTTACCAAAGAATAGACCTCGAATGCCTTCATTGACAGCAGTCAATTGGAGAGGGCTTTACTCTGGAAATTTCCATTGTAAATGATGGGTTGCTTTACTGGCTGGATAGGGCAGGCAGGGCTTTTATCAACCTGCAAGCATTTCATGCGAATCTTGTCACTCTCACGTGTCTCGGCCGTGGAAAAGCAACTCTAGAAGAGACGTCAATAGGATTATGTCTCGTAGTAGGTCTGAATCATAATACAAACGATGTGGAACGCTATAAAAGACGGAGCGAAAGTTATAGCACTTCCGGTCAGCCTTTTGAAAGTTACCCATTACTTATGAGCACCTAGCCCTGCGTATGTATGGCCACACTTAGTGCTTTGTGTTTGAAACAGCCATTTTAAGACATAATCCCGGGGCAGTTGACTATTGCCGTTACATACTGTCATCCTAAAAATAGATTCATGAAAAGGTAAAAGTTCATTCGGGAACCGATGCAGGACCTTTAATCAGCTTATGATCTCGAAGGACTTCGACGACACTCTGCATCCGTACTCCACGTGAACAGTAAACACTGTTGGTTCCAACAATGAAGCAACACGACAAAGGTCCTCTGGACTCATCTTCCGATCCATGAAACATACCAGGAAGTGGTATATCTACCCCTGCACATTCAGCGATGACCTGAGTAGCTGTCTTGGCAATTACCATAATTGTTCACCCATTCGAGACTTGTCCGTATATAGCGGCTTCTTGCAATTCAGCATTCTTAGTGGATGCTAAGTTCAATTGCCTGAAATTGCCATGCATTTAGGCATAGTAGACTTAGTCATACCCGTAGCAAAGGTATCCACCCTGAGTGTTCATCACCTGCCCAATAGTAACATTAGGCTTGATGTTGAAGGACGACAACTCGTAGTGAAGGGTTGCATTCTGCCAGCCACCGGCAGGTTCAACATTGGCAGTGTGGTTCAAGGTAGGACCACTGATATCGTAGAGACGGTTGATAGGATCCTCCTTCTGCCACTTCCACCAAACACGGTCAATGTACATGTGATGCATGAAGAAGATCGGGTCACCGGGGGAGGACTTTATATCGGCCATCTAAAAGGTGACTTAGTTAGCAAGGGGTAAATACACTGCAAGGTTTCAGAAGTTAATACGCACCACACCGCCGATGTAGGTGTGCACACCCTTATGGGGAATGTTGGAAATGCAATCCCACCAGGGTGAGAAAGTGTTGTAAGCGTTACAGTTGTTGAGGGCGGTGCTGTTCGCATTGGCAATCGCGTTCTCGTTGTCCCATGCACGGCGCAGACAATAGTCGGTGTCTTCGTCGCCAGGACCAATGTGCAAGGTGTAGTTGGCGAAACGACCGTCAGTCACACAGAGGTCTGATCCGGTACCGTTTCCGCCAAAGGCATCTGGTCCCCACATGGATGACTGCCACATATTACCACTGTCGGCATCCTTCTGTTCGTCCCACCATCTGTAACGCAGCTTAGTATACGGGAAATAGGAGAAAGCAAACCTGGTGAACGTACGGTATGGGTCCAGTATAGCTGCACTCATCTCGGAGTAAGGTCTCGTAGATGTGCATGTAGTAGCGGTGCCACGGGAGGAATTGGCCCTTTCCACATAATGGTTAGATACAATGGTGAGGACAAGGAGGGGTCGACTTACAACATGGTGAATGATATCCGCATATGCAGTATTGGTCATTCCACGGTGAAGAGCTTGAAGGTCACTGAACCGACTCGTAGTAGCCGTCAGCCCGGATTTGGCAGGTTTGTCCATCAGGCATTGCACAGCATCGAGAAATTTGTTCTGCTGGTTCGCAGTCAGATGACGCCACTCCTTACGGATGGTCATCTTCGCTTTGCTACAGCTACCGGTGAAGTACTCGGGGATTATCTGGCTGGCAATTTCCCGTTTGTCAATGTTAGACGACACCTTTGGGAAAGCAGCAGCAGATACACTGACTGCCAGAGTCAGTGCTGCGCTGAAGATCGAATATTTCATGATGAAACTTGGATAGAAAAATGGCTTAACGAGTGACAGGCGTCTGGGCACGCCGGAGTGATGAAGAGAACGAACGGATGACAATTGTCAAGAAGAAATATGGGTCATGTTAAATGCCATCAGAAGGAAGTATCATCTGCTTTATACTTCCCCTTCCTAGCATTGCAAACTCCGAATGCCCTTTCAAATCTTCCATGCCTCATACCAGCGCGTTGCGGGCTTGGCATGGGAAACCATGATTGCAAGCCTATATTGGCATTGGTGTGGGTAGATGATGAATCGGACTCCATCCGGGAATCCACACCACATTATCTCCGCTTGCGTATTTCGTAGTTGCGATATACACGGGCCAGGTTCAACTATCACTTCGCATGACCCTTCATAGAAAATTGCTGCCAATGTGGGACTTGACTGGCATCTTTGCATCTCAGAGCGTTCATGTATTCGAACAGCTCCAATCCTACCATGAGATGTCAGCATTTATTCCAAGAGCCGTAAGGATATGAACAGATTAATTCCAGATGAAACGTGTGGCTGAACTGTGGGTGCGATACGGGTACATACACTAAGAAACGGTATATGTACTAGCCAACCTTCTGCATCCATTGCTCTTTTCGATCGCGGATCTATCCATGTCGTTAGTATCAAGGTACTGCCATTGAGCCAGTATTTTCAGTGGCGTTTGTGTGAGGCGTGTAGATAACGCGTTGACGGGGAGCTCCGTACGTATACGAGTGGGTGGCTTTCTTGGCACATTGAAAAAAAATCGGAGACGCGTGGCAGCATCAGGCTAAGCTATATAGACGAGATTCCATGTAGATGATCATTTCCTTCTAGAGAATGACTACTGCGAGACGATTGCAGGGCTGAATTTTTCGAGAACGTCTCTTTGCAAGGCCAGAATGCTTATCTGGATTGATCAGCAAACTGCGATCGGCGGATGGAACATCCTGATGCCGTCTACCATTGATGTTTATATGTAATTGTGTTAACAACCTTCCAGCTAGCACAAAAATAATTCAAAAATTAATAATAAAAAAAGATGGATGGATGGATCATTAAAAAAGAAAGATTTTCGAGCAAGACCTATGATAAAGGCATGTTCATGCTGGTGGTTTATGTCGTTGGTATACCTTTAGACCCCAGTGTTCTGAAGAGAAAGATCGAACCTGTTCTATTCTTTGCGTACAATAGCGTAGAAAAGGACGGAATAAATATGGACGCGACGTTTGAGATAGATGAGATCGACGTAATCATCCGGTCCCACGGTTATGGATTGCCAAAGTACTTTTGAGCCGGACGAGGATACCGGATTAAGGCTCCTGAGGTTCAACCCACTCGGCATAAATCACCGACTTTCTTCGCACCGGGCCGAACCCAAGCCCATCTCTTGGCAACTTCTTGATGCGCGATGAGGATCAAAGACAACATTCTGCTAGGTAGCATGTACAATGGGAGTTCTGAGGTCTTCTTATTGATGTATTCCTCAGAGTGTGTTTGGCTGGTGAAATAACTTATAACAATAGGTACAACGATATTGGTGTGGACATGCCGAAAACAGATATCTTGATATTTCATTCATGGAAATATATATTGTGCCCATGCAGATGATGGATCCGTTCTCTATATTTGATCATGAACACTTGAAGCTCATTCAGAACACAGATAAGCGGGAATGAAGGTTTCGGGATTGCCTATCCTTGATATTAATCTTCTTGGCCATTTATTGTGTCATGTCTACCTCAGGGACTTCGTTGCTAAACCAGCCTGTTGTATCCTGGTCACGTGGTGACTGTCCGCAATGAATCCGTGTCAGTAAGTGCCAAGGCCCCTCCAAAGCTTGCTTTGGTTAGAAGCTTTAGGCCAACTGTTTGTCTCGAATCCTAGAGATCTGATACACCCCAACCCACATGTCCATTCTAATGCTCTCCTTGAACAATATGGTTACTGTTATGATACATCATTGTAGTCGTATAGATATCGGTGTGGATTTAGTGAAGACCGATCAAGTTGCACAGATCCGCATGACTCTGCCTACCACCTTGGGTAACCAATTCGCGGCCCGATATATTCCAAACAATTCCAAGGGTTCTCAGTGCATAGTATTGCTCATCACGCTGAGGCTCTGGCCCCGTATCAATTTGGACAGCCCTATATCGCGCATAGCTTCTTTATCCCTTTCTGTTCTAGTCTGTTAGATCATCTATAGAACACTCATTCTATACGAGCTGCCCAATCACAAAGAGATAGCTTATTAACCCCCACTGACGGCCCACCAATATACTAGTAGCCTTGTAAGCCCGACTAGAAGGTATGCACCGAGGCTGTGGCTATTGCCAGTGTTAGTGGCAGTTTACCTACAAAGTCTGCAAATTCCGAGTTTGAATGGCCGTTGCAATTGTTCGGCATGGTCTTTTTTTACTACTAGTTATGTAACTGGGTCGTTCTCTTTCTGAACTTTCCCCGCGGAATAACTCTACGATGTTCATAGTTACCGAAAACACGAATACAGACCCAGTTTAAAAAGATAGACCTGAAGATACTGCTCGATCCAGATCACAAGACCAACCATACACGTGATTACACTAGGGCCCACTTCATTACCAGAAAAGGTTGCATGTTTCCTGAAGCAGTAATCCTCAGCCACTGCCTAACCCAATGCGGCATAAGCGTTGTCCAATCAAAGTGTCCAGGTTAATTGCAATCGTTCATTGGCAGGGTGGGTTCCCTGGTTGTTTTCCTTGTTTCTCAGGATAAATTTTGCTACCCGAGCCCCAGATCTAAACCCCTTTGATTCCAATAATAACGGAAGTACTCCGGAGTAACTCTAGAGCCCCCATTTCCTCAGGATGTTATAGACTCAAGTCCCACCTCCATAAGTTGCGTTGGAATAGCGGTAATTTTGCCTGACCCTTGGAAGGCTGATATAGTGGCTGTATATGGGGAAAACATCCCAGAGGCTCCATTGAATGGGGGATATGGTCGGTGGGTGCGTATTCCCGACATCCAGGCTACCGATGATAGCGTGCCACAGTAAAAGATCATTATTAGCTGTTCAAGGTACCCTATTGAGAGAAAGATAGTTTTCTCAGGGCTGAATCTAAAGGTCATGCATGGTGGTATGTATGTACCATACCGGTCTTGTCCTGATGTATAGTCGCCTGATGAATCTAGAATCCTTCGCCATAGTTGCCGATATAGGATCGATATCGCCCCCAACCTAACATGTCTCAAATACTTACGCCTCAAGTCGGTCCCAAGCTGCTAGCCGTCCAGTAGTAAATGGACCCGATATGTTACGGTGGCATATGAGTATACAATGGTGAGAAAGCTTTTGTGAAATAACACACCTCAACAATCCGCATACACGGATGTGGTCATCTCCATTGTTGATAGTTTGAGGAATGAATGGGAATTTTGAAGGCATACTACCCCAAGTATGTATCTTTACTCATGTGCAACTTGGGATAAGTTCATTCAGGATGCAACCAACGTGAGTTCCAACTCGTACGTGGGGGCTGGGGATGGCATGGTATAGAGATTATGGAGCTCCCCGGCAACCCGGATTGTATTCCAGAGTGAGATAGCCACGGGGAGGCCCTTGAATCGGCAAAGCGGTCTTCCAGGGTCTCCGTCCATGAACACCAAATTAGCCGAACAAGCGAGCATTGCCTTGTCCGAAAAGCTATATAAGGCATGCTGTAGACCTCCATAATCCCTTGATATCTTCGCACTCAGGAGCAATTCTTCCTCATAGAAGCAATCATCGTCAATCTCTCCTCATACCCTATCCATCCGCTCCAATTTCCACCGAAAGAAATGTTCGTCAAGAAGGCATTCCTCGGCCTCGCCATGGCAATGGCACCTACCACAGTCCTTAGCCTCGACGACTTCTGGCTGGGATCCTACTCCGGCGAAGGCCTCGCCGGCACCTGGGGAAACCCTGGCTCGCTGGGTATGTGTTACTATACCATTGTCGGCAAGGGCGTGAACCAGTGTGATGCAACCCGACTGAACCCGTCGGATGGGTCCGGCGGCTGCCCTGGACAGAACGGCCAGATGCCAAATTTCTGTCACATGGCTATTGTTGGTGCTGGTGTACCCAATGGTTATGAGCTTGGTATGTATTTTGTGAACCACACGAGAAGGTTGTGTACTAAGCGACGCTCTAGATCGCAACGGGGGTAACTGTCCGATGGATAATTCCCGCTCCGATGGAACATGGTACGCTGACGTGGTCGACACCAACAATGGCAACGCAAAGGTCGGCCGTTGTGTCTATGAGTTCTGGAAAGGGCCGAACTGCGCCTCTACCGGCAGCTTCCTGACTGAGACCTTTGTTCACTGCTACCAGGACTAAGTGAGGCGCTCACAGAAAACGGCATTGGTGTGGAGGGTTTGGGGGATTTGCTTAGATTTAGGTGTGGGACCTGGGCCTTGTTGGTATGTACATGTACATACATAGACTAAAAGCGATGGTAAATGTACAACACAGTAATTGTACACAATGCAAATGTCTTATTTTAGGCAATAGATCTTTGCGACGGGGTCCTTCATACTGAAACAGGGCCCGACTTACTGTAGGAAATGTAAATGAGAAACTTGTCCGGAGATAATTAAGACCATGGATCCTGTATAGTATTCGATATAAGATACTTAGATTTGTTTTAAATGTAATCTTCCGAGAGGATTGGGGAGGATAAGCTGATGTATTGGAAGCAGAAGGTGCACCAGACTAGATTGAACTCCATCAGGAGGTGAATTGACCGGTTTATGTTCCATCGTACTCCTGTCACATGTTGGAGGTAGAATAGTGTTGTTACTGCGATCTTTTGGACATGAAATTAGCGAAGGGTAAAAGCCATCCAAACGATTGATAACTCAAGTTGGCCCGAAGTATAAACCACATATGTATCCCCAGTGGCCCGGAGGTATTGGCCCACTGAGATCGTACAATATCCATAGCTAGGACGCAATGCATACTACCGAGGTACCCATGTTATTGATCGATCAAAGCTTGTCGATTTTCTATGTAGTATCCCGCTCGGCCGGCCGAACCCCCGGTGCCAAATCGATGAAATGTCGCGACTACAAGTGGAACATGATACCCTTGATCTGCTAAAGAGCTGTGAGAATTACTACATACTACGTGATTTCTAACACGATAGGGTGCCGTGATTGGATAATAGAATGGCAATCGTCCCATGAGTCGTTGCCACTGATGCCATTGGGATACCAAGATATCCCTCTCGAGTCTCCATCCATGTAGGCAAGGAGACCCTTTTGCTTCGTCACTGCCCCTCAGATGAGATAACTAATTGGTCCATCTATAATGAGCGGACAGGGGGAGACTTATTTGCTAGAGACCTCTAGGGGACATGGGCCCCGCATTCACGTTTCGAACAATCAATGAATGGCCACGACTGGAATCAAACAACTTCAGGACTGAGGGGTACAAGAGCATCGTATGACCCCACAATAGAGCTGGCGAGATGAACACAAGTCGGGCTTGGGGCGGGGTCTGAACTTTTACTTGTGATAAGAGTGCAGGGGTTATATGCATGTCTCAGTTCCGCTGAGGGAAAACTTTGCCACGTATTTAGAATTCGTTTTCGTCAAGCTGATGATTAGCAGGAAACTGACATTATACAATAAAGTTCAATGATACTTTATTCTACATTGAAACTGGTCTATCACATACTCCGTGCTGCACGAATATGCCTATTTCGGCGGCTAGTAGTTCTGAGGGTGTCAGTGGTATCGTATACGATGAAGTGGTGCTAATACAAAGTAGGCTAATTTTTCATGTCGCCACCTTATAAATCTAGAGCACCTGGCCCATTTACGAGTGGGGATGTATTTTCAAGATGGTAGGGATAGTATGCTGTGACGGCCAATGATCCCTTTCAGTAGATAGGAGACTCCATGCGGGTCTACTATTATTAGGAGGGGTTATTATGATAGAATCAGTGTAGCGATGTTTCATCACCGTAATCTGCACCACAAACCTGTTTCCCTAGGGGGTATACCGGAGTTTGACGTCGTACCGACGAATTATAGAGTGGAAGGAGACATTTCAGTTGACGGCATCGATCACACAATAGTATACCGCACATCGAGACCATGTCATTGCCATCCATGTGAACAAGAAAAGAGGAGTTAATGACGTCTGTAGCATGGGCAAAGCCTCTGGAGATGGCGGCTGGATGAGTATAAAAGGTAACCTTCAAACCCGAGTAGTTCTTCTCTTCAGGCATTGATTCTCATGCTCAAGAAGAAACTCTAGCACATCACAAATTAAAAGCCTTTACATTTTCCGTACTGTCTATACTTGAAAGTTTGACATCGAAATATGGCTCTGGCGTACCCCGAAGGCGAGTGCTTCTTCAAGCGCTCCGCATTGAACTCCAGCAACAAGAACTACTACCAAGCCGACCGTGCGGACCACTTCTATGGCCATTTCCTTCTTGAGTTCATTTGGAATGTGCCTACTCACACGGGAGATGCCGCACGCAAAGATCATAAGCACCCGCGTTCCACATACCACCTGAATGACCTGAGTTATTGGACGCCACCGCCGATTATATCGAAGACAAATGGCCCCTACATCGGAAGCTGGTCACAGCTGCCTTTCGTTTATGGGTCGCACTACTCGAAAGGGAAACAGCGCCGTATGCAGCACAATCTCTGCACAAATGCCGACCGGCTTCAGGCGCAGATGAAGGGTGGTGCTATGGAGGTGAGCCTCGCACGTCTCTCGTCGTTTACTGACCTTAATTTACTTACAACCGCTTTCTAGTCCTGGTTCATGATCATGCCGATGCCCAAGAGGCAGGAAGGCTGGGTCTTCATTGATGTCAGTACAGCTGCTCCCAGTCACCTGTTGTTGATGCTAACTGCTCCACTTGCTTTGTATCTCAATAGCGCCTGACCAATATCCGAGGCATCTACATCCCAGTAGCACACCAAGCATCCGAAGACCATCCGGAACTTTGCACCTTTGTGCATGTCAACCTTGCTGCAGCAGACACCAATGTCAATATGTTTCATCACGCCGGCAATGCGAGCAACCCCAAAACGTTCTGGAAGCCGGTCACCCTGAGGAAGACAGTCGGTCTGCAGGATTGGGGCAGCTTGACCGTGGGGTTCAACATCAACGGCCTTGTGAATCTTCTCTCCCTACCCCGCCAGCTACGTGCCCAAAATGCCTTTACCTCGAAGAATATCATTATTGTCGATAGTGATATCGTGGCAAGCCCGAAGCTCGAGCGAAGCTTTAACGACGACACAGACTTTGACTGGGCTCAGGTTGCCCGTGCAAACTTTGGCCTGAGTATCCAATGGAAGCCTGCCCCACAAAAGCAGGACTGGTTGGAGAACTTCTTGAAGAACTCTTTGACCATTGCTGTCGGCTTCATCCCCGGCATTGGGCCAATTGCGGCTATTGCGTTCCCGTTGATCTGGACGGCTATTGCTGACCCGGACTCATTCGTGGATACCTGGAGGAATCTCTGTCCCGGGGTGGATCTGCAGCTGAAGCTCCTGGAGGCTATCAAAGATAGCGCTAAGGAGACTCGGGAATACCTACCAGATGGATGGGAGAAGACTGCCCTCGGTCCTAAGTTTCTCTCCCGTCCTCCCACCGGTGGAATGAAGGTAGCTGCTTTGGTTGCTGAACCCGGCAACGAACAGGTGGATCTGGACTCAGAGGCTCTTATCGCCAATGAACTAAAGGCCTTGATAGGCGAGTCTGCCGATGGACTTGGCAAGGCCTTGGATCCCGGGAGACCAGAGGACCAAATTGTCATCCTGGAGGCTGATATGGAGGTTGTTGGAGATGGTAACGTCGAAGGAAATGACCACCGCCTGGATGACCAGGTAGGAGCAGAGCTCGTCCCCGACCAAGTGACTCTGGATGAGGTCGGCCCCGACATGAGCTTTAGACTGGCTGAGCAAGCCCTGAAAGAGACTGCCAGGTCAGAGGATGAAAGTGAGTGGAAGAAACTCGTGGACAACGCCATGGAGACAGCCAAGGATATAGCTTCCAAGCTGCCCAGTCTACCTGGAATAGGACACAAGGATAAAGCTTCCAGCAACGACAAGCAGAATGACACTACTGAGGACCCGACTGTCAGTGATGGGCCTGTTAATGATTTCAACTGGATGGATGAATACTTCAAAGCCCTGTTTTCGGGCACTCTTCCACTCGAAGGACAGGCATGAAATAGTGCACATGCTATTCCCGAGAACAGGAACACCCCAATATTGACGGGAACTATGCATTGTCAGGAGCGGATGTTCAGCCATCGCTCCGCCTAACAGTATATTTCTTATAGTAGTTTAGTTAAAAATGTTTATGACCTGCTTACACTGATTGGAGAAGACTATAATACTATGTGAGTTGCAACTGGTACGATGCAGATTTAGTTAAAACTAAACCTGCCTTGTATTAATTCTCGAGTAAAAGAATCAACGATGCCAATATAGTGGCCAGGTGCTTCATATGGCCCTTGTTATTGACCAGCCATGGGCCCCATTTCTGGATAGACAGGAAAGGGTCGCCTGCAACGTTACCATTTTTGATATAGTCATAATATTGTCCGTTTACCTGGGCAAAAGAAAGAAATATTTGGTGCGCGTCTTGCGATATCAGGACTCGGCTTCATACGTCAGTAATTGCCATTATAAATTGGAAGTTGGATAAAACTCACTTTCCATTTAAACGTGTCTCCACATCCCCGGGAGATTGCTTTAGCCAGTCGACCATCTCGGCAGCCTCTTGCGCAGTGATTTTGGCATCTGTCGATGCGCTTTGGTCCTGTTGTACTTTCTTGACCTCTAGAAGGGCCCGAAGGTTCCTGCCCAGCCGTGTCCATAAAGCCCCGTCGGTCTCCGCGGTGTACGAGGCAGAATTAAACGTTGCCTTGAGTACAACACGCTTCATTGACCATTCAACACTGCGCGGCTTCAGAGATTCTCAATGGCTTGAAGAAACAGTACAAGTGCCGTGTTCACAATGTTTTAATCATCTGCTCCATGTTCAATATCCATTGCATTTGCAGACGTTCCATAGATGGGAGGCGCTTGTTGTGAGGATCATCAGTGTCCATTGTAATTTCATGATCTGAGCAAATCTTTTATCTCTGAGAGACAATTAAACGCCCTTGCATCTTTTGGCCTTGATTCCAAGGCTGGGGTGTTAGAGGTTCCACCTCACCCGCATCAGCACATAGCGTAATATCACACTTTTGACAATTAATCAAACTCGAGGAGGCTGGCTTGCATTGGAATCAAGACCGCAGCAACGGATCTGCGCCACGAGAAGGGGGCTGCCATAGCCGGGAGAAGTACGGTATTGACCCTCTACAAGTACTCACAGGACCCGGGTAAGGGGATTTCGAGATGCGTGTACCCAACGACCGAGAGCAAGCTGTACGCATTTCCGTTGAAACTGTAAGGTAGAAACCTGCGAGGCAACGCTGAGGATGTGTCCACAATAGAAGAGAACGCTCATACGGACCTTATTACTGGATCGTAGTGGAAGCAAGTGTTATATAGTCATATATTTAAGTTTTTATACACGTTCAAGGGCCCAGCGCCTGAGGAATACAGAGTGTGGGAAGTCACTATAAGCGAGTCACTCTATCACCATTCAATCTGGGATTAGCAAGTGAACACATGTAACATTCACACTGATTCTTCACAATATCCCTGGCTCGTGCGGTACGTGAGTGCTCGGGCTTTTGGTATTAAAATTTATGTCTTTTCCTTGCGGGTAATTCGAGATATGCAGTTCACACGAGATGCAGGCTTTGGGTATTATCATGGCCATCTACTATATGGATGTGGATATAAGTAGCTATTTGGGATATGGATGGGAGAAATGAATTACAATGTGAATTACCTGCTCTCGGCATTATGAATATTCACTGACCCTGACGGGGAATGCAGTGCAAATATGGATAGCTAGGATGTTGTCCACCGCCATTCATGTCCGAAAACCACTGGGACTACTAGTACTACCTGGATACTTGGAATTTATATTGCCCCGACCCAACCTCCCTCGTCACATTCCCATACGGCAATGTAATAACAGCGTTTGTGTTGGGCGGAACGGTGACCTCCAAGTCAAAGCTATCCCCATTCAGCTCCCACCTGACACTGACTTCACCATACGGACTGATGAAGCGAGAGTTGGCACTGGTAATATTACCTCCCGGAACGGGCGCAATCTTTATCGTTTTCCACCCAGGCTCGGCAGGAGCAAGGCCCCCAATAACTTGGTGAATCCAATCCGCAACAGACCCAAAGGCATAGTGATTGAAACTTGTCATTTCGCCAGAGTTGACAGACCCATTCTGCAAGAGGCTGTCCCAGCGTTCCCACGTCGTAGTTCCATTCTGCACCACTTGATATAGCCACGACGGGACCTTTGTTTGAAGCAGCATGCTGTAGAAGTCATCTGTGGCGCCAATCTCAGCCAAAGCAAATCCTAGGGGAGGAGTGCCCGCGAAACCAGTGCCAACCAGGTAGTCATTGTCAGCGATTATACTGCGCAAGGTATCACCGGCCGCGGATCGCTCCTCCTCGGTTGTAAAAAGGCCGAAGTGCAATCCCAAAGCATATGCTGTTTGAGTCCGGTTAGCCATCGCGCCGTTAGTCAGCCATGCCTTCCGGAATTCGTCGACTAAGTTGGTGTGCTGTTCACGGTACTTTGTCGCCAAGTCACCATGGCCAAGTGCAGTGGAGATGTTGACAAGCAGCTCAGTCATTCGCACCAAATAGGCATCGGCAACAAGGTGGGTGGCCGTGGTGGCATCACCCGGGTTGTCTGGGGGTGACTTCGGGTCTAGCCAGTCCCCGTACTGAAAGCTGTCTCTGTCCCAAAGCCCAGTATCTTCACGAGGAATACCAGTATCAATCCAGCCCCGGGCCTGCGCAAACTGCTCTGCGAGTATATCCAGGTCCCCATAAGCTTGATAATGGTTATATGGCCCAGCCACGGTGACGTCGCCCCAGACAGCCGCAGCTCCCTGCTTCGAGTCTGCGTTTGGCGGAACAATAGGGACAAAGGGTGGTACACTCATTGATCCGTTTACCTGCATCTCAGACCAAACATCGCGGTGCCAGCTTCGCCAGAACCCAGCGGTATTGTAGAGATAATCAGCAGTAGGCCCAAAGGCATGTGCATCTCCAGTCCACCCCAATCTCTCATCGCGTTGCGGGCAATCCGTTGGGATAGAAATGAAGTTGCCTCTCATTGACCATAGGACGTTCTGGTGGAATTTATTGAGGAGCGCATGGGAGCATTCAAACCAGCCAGTACGTTCCATGTCACTGTGAACAACGACGGCTGTGATGGAATTTCCGTCCAGCGGTGTCGATGTCTCCGGCCACCCGTCCACCTGTGCATACCGAAAGCCGTGAGTAGTGAACCGTGGCTCCCAAGTTTGGATCCCATTCCCGTTTAGAATAAACGAGTCGGTGGCTTTGGCAAAGCGCAGCGGGCGAAGCGCAAGTTCACCGTTTTCTAAGACTTCAGCATGGTGAAAAGTGATATTTGTGCCTCTCGGCCCGGATACCGAAATCCTAAGCCTACCAGCCACGTTCTGACCGAAATCGATGAGCGTTTTGTTTGACGGGGACTTGAAGATTCTTTGAGGCTTAACCTCCTCAACCCTCCTGACTGGTGGGCCGTCAGGGGGAGTGAGCTTCCCTTTCAGTGAGGGCAATTTCTTGACTGCCAGCCAATTGGTACCGTTGAACGATCCCGAGGACCATCCAGCAATCTGGGCCTCAAGCCGTGAGTCGTAGGTCTCCCCGTTATAAATTTCAGAAGACACTGTGGGACCGGTATTTGCCTGCCAAGATGCATCGGTCGGGATCTCGAGTTTGGTACCATCTTCCAGTGTAACAACAAGTAAGGAAAGAAGACCGATTGTGTCTCCGTAGTTATTCCTATACTGGTTACCAAAGCTAAGCATGCCAGAGAACCAACCTTCTGCGACGGTAGCACCGATTCCGTTGTTGCCTTGCTTGATAAGGTCAGTCACATCATAGGTATCGTAGACATGTCGATTATTGTATGATTGCCACCCTGGTGCCATAACGCGGTCGCCCACTGTTTGTCCGTTGATCTCAGCCTCATAGACCCCTAGTGCGGTGATATACAACCGGGCAGATTCGATTTCTTTGTCCACCGCAAATGACTTTCTAAAGTATATCGGACGCTTAGGTCCGTTCACTTCAGTCTCGCGGTCAGCAGCAATTGGGATTGCGCTACCCCAGTCCGTCTCGTTCAATAGCCCTGGCTCGACTGACGCCCAGTCAGACCATGGCGTAGAAGCTTGGTCCTGATTTCCATGGGCTCGTGCCCGGACTCTAGCCTCCTCGGCTGTCTCCAGAGCAGTGTCTGGCCATGGGACGAGAATGGAGTCGGACGAGTCAACAGAGAAAACCTGTGGCACGCCGTTTCGTAGTATCTCAATATCATAACCGGACTGTGTCCAGTTCGGTGCAACACCCTCGAATCGCCAAGAGATGCGAGGTTTGGACTCCGCAATTCCCAACGCTTCGCGGTGGTGCTCGAACGATAGCTGCGATATCGAGACTGCCATCCTTTCGAAAACAAAAAGACAAAGAAAAGACTGGTTCAGGTCAGTCTCCACATAGGGATCCCTATTGCCTGTAGACTACGAAGTGGGTATTATGATCACTGACGAGATCTGTGTTCAAATACCATTCCGAACCACACAGCAACCCTATATGACCGCATGATATTCACCCGACCACCGAAGGTCCCTGCCATCTAGCTACAGCAAATACTTACTCCGCCATGCTCAGGGTACCTCTGGAGCCGTTCTCCAATAAACACTGGGCCAATCGTTGTTCAACGCTTACCATGATGCTCTTCATTTCACCTGCCTTTGACGACTCCTCCCAGGCGTGACGGAATTTGCCGGCTTCCCTGCATGAATAATGTGGGGTATCAGTCACACAGTCTCCATCGTCCTGCGGGGAATCTGGGGAGCACCCGATGTGGGCTGTCGATCATCAGACTTCCGAGTCAGAGACTTGTTCGTTACGGTCCGATTTGTCTTGGCCATCGGGGTGCATTGAGCCGAGGGCGAGGCTGCCTCCCAATGGATTAGGTCGATTTATCGGACTTTCTGATCGCTCATAACAGGGCGTGTAGTTGAGCCAGAAAGGGCAGGAGAGAGCGGAATATGGAATTGGAGGAGCTCTGACGCTTAAAGTCACCAGCCACCTTTCATTTACTTCTGAAATGTTTTCAATATTTACTTTACTGCCGACTACATCATGCAATATCTCAGCAGTACAGAAGTCACTTCTTTATTAGGATTCCGACATACTTGAAATCCTTTCATTGAACGAAAATAGGAAGCGTAGCTGTTGTCCGGCTTGCGTAGGATAGTGTTTTGGTACTATTGATTGTTGCTTGTTTTACCATTTGGTCTGGTCCAACTTTGCAATTGTCCTGTACAAACCTGCACATTATTCAATAGTGGGATAGGAAGAGAAAGAATAGATATGAGAGGAGAAAGCCGCAGATATCGAGCTTGGTGGTGGTCTTTAACAAGGTCACCCTCCCGTTCGGCTGAAACCTGTCACTGTATTAATGTGCGGAAAGAGAACAAAACTTTGTGAACTAAGCAACAAGTGACAACCTCCATAATCTTGTACATAAAGTGCTTGCGTCATAAAGCATAGGAGCTCCGTTCTTACTGCGTGAATGGCGGTTATATTGAAATTACCCTGGCCGGGCTTCGGCATGATTAACGGAGTCTGCTCCGTACCCGAGTCGGAAGGATTTAGAAAGCTTGTCGGGTAATTCTGATACCCAGTCTTATCTTGTTGGTGGACCATGATGCATCAGTCAGACCATCTATGATAGATTGCAGCACAACCCCTCAGTCTCGACTCCACTGTTGTCTCACCACTGTGAAGCGTGTTTATATATTGCATCGAAGCGCAGCTCTAAACGCAGTGCTTGATTTTGTTCTTGTCAGAGAGTCCACACAGGTAGAAGTCGTCAAAGGTATGATTTTGGGCTTCTTAATCGCGGGCCTAGGCCAGGCAGCTGTGGCTGCAGCATCCTTACAAATCGTAAGCATTCAGTCGCGGCAGAGTTAGTATTGTTCTGATGCTAACTTAAGCATAGGTCCCTGGTGCTACGTGGACGGCGGCCAGCACCAACCAACATGTCCAGGCCCATGGTGGAGGTATAGTGCATACAAACCATCTAGCTATTCTGTAACACCGAGTTTCATAATAACGGAAATCAGGGATTATCGAAGTCGATTCGACGTACTACTGGATTGGCGAGAACAAGCTGGACGGAAGCGCCTTTCAGTCCGTCAATTGCTACTCGAGCAAAGTAGGTGCTTACTAAAAAGGCGTTTACCAAAATGATTTACATTGCATCTAATACTCTCCACGACAGAACCTGGTAGAGTGGACATTTGTTGGGGAGCTCCTTTCCCGGCAGAGCAGTGGAGACCTCGGCCCCGATCGCATCGTCGAGCGACCGAAGGTGATCTACAATGACGCCACATCGAAGTATGTATTGTGGATGCACATCGATAGCAGTGACTACGGCGAGGCAAAGACCGGTGTTGCGACATCTTCGAGCGTCTGTGGCACATATGAATATTTGTAAGTACACCTGTCCGCAGCTCGCAATGCGTCAGGTCCTGGGACTTATAGATACGTATTCAGGGGTTCGTTCCAGCCTCTCGGATATCAATCGCGAGATATGGGTCTTTATAAGGATGATGACGGTACGGGATATCTTTTAACGGAGGATGTGAGTGAACAGTCGAGTTAATGGGGAATGGTATATCAATATAACTAAACACCTCTCAGCGTCCGAATGGTCTGAGGATCAACAAACTGACAGACGATTTCACCAACGTGACCGAAACGATTCATCTCTTCGCAGAACATGTGGAGGCCCCAGCTTTATACAAACAGGACGGAGTATACTTTTTCTTTGGATCTCAGTTAACAGGTCATTCTTCCACCTCCCTTGTCCTCAAACCCATGTCGTTGGCTAACAGGTGATGTAGGATGGTGTACGTTATGACGTGTCGCCCAGCACAATGTGAGAAGCCCTGCTGACTAGTAGAGCAGCCAACAACGACAATAAATATGTTACTGCAACAAATCTCAGTGGGCCCTGGACAGACTGGGAGGACTTCGCGCCAAGTGGAGCCAACACGTTCGAGTCTCAAACGACGTTCATCCTGGGAGTCGGCGACTCTGTCATGTAAGAGTATCCAGCAAATGCACTGTAAGACAGCATATTCTAATTTCCACAGGTACATGGGTGATCGATGGGATTCTTCGAATCTCATGAGATCGACTTACATTTGGCTCCCCTTGACAATTGAAGGCACCACTGCTACACTGGTATTAAAGTCTCCCCTGGTCTAACAGGCTTCGGATATAATTTGAAATTCTAACGATGTCCACATTTGGATAGAACAACGAGACAGCCTGGGTACTACCACTTGACGGAACATGGTCCTCCGCCGGGGATGGATCCTCCTACGAAGCAGAGTCGTCCGACAATGCCCTTACAAATGGTGCCAAGATTATTTCCTGCAGCGGCTGTTCTGGCGGAAAGTCTGTCGGCTACATTGGTGGCCCTGATGATGGAACGGTGGAAATTAGCAACATAGCTAGCGAGACGTCAACAGAGACCACCATCGTGTCCGGTATGCGAATGGAAACAACTCCCAGCGCTTCGCCAATGTCACGGTCAACGGCCAATCTCATGTGCTCGCGTTTCTGCCTTCTGGAAGTGGGAATACGCCTTTCACCTCGACCCTTCATACTACACTCGACCAGGGCGA
This sequence comes from Aspergillus nomiae NRRL 13137, assembly GCF_001204775.2. Lineage (NCBI taxonomy): Eukaryota > Fungi > Ascomycota > Eurotiomycetes > Eurotiales > Aspergillaceae > Aspergillus > Aspergillus nomiae. The sequence continues at coordinate 99,003 of NW_015378060.1, forward strand.
CACAAACACCATCACGTTCAGTGTGTATGAGGAAGGATGGGGTAAGTTGTGTCCCTCCCTGTATGTTCATAAATAGCCAGCTAAACGGTATTGACTAGGTCCCGATCTTGATGAATTAGTTATCTCGGAGTAGACAATTGGAATGGTAGATGTTGGTGCAAGCGACAGAAAATATATTTCTTGAGTTATAACCATGTGATCACACCCTACCCTAGGATGTGGCGATAATCGGAGATATTTCGATCTCGATTGCAATTCAAGTTCATCTCTGTACGGTTGTGTATAGAATTGAAACTCATGTGGGGAAATGTGCCTAATCAATTCACGACGTAACTAACACGAGAGTTGCCCGACTTTCTCGAGATCTTCTTAACGCTAGTCGGTCCACACCGATCTGTAGTATCGACATGTGTTCCTCCACAGGGATAAACCTCGGTTCCAACAATGTTAACCACGCGGAACTTCTCCCCGGGCATCAGGCTCCGATCGGGAATCAATCGTTCGAGACCCTTTTCCCGAAACATGGCTTCATCCCACCACTCAACCTGGACCGGTCGCTTGTCGGCGATATATTCATCTACCCGTTTCTGGATCGGCTCTTTCCACTTCCCTTCGATCAGACCTTGAAATTCACAGGAAGCCGAGCCCGGAAAATGCGACGCTTTTAATTCATCAAAGTCCTTAACCTCCTTCTCCAGAAGATGCCTCACCGCAGCACCAAGGACATGGCCGGCGGTGTGAAGCCGCGAATGCAGCAGGCGCTTTTCGGCGTCGACTTCTTGTCGGACCGTCTCGCCCTGCGTAAACATGTGCGACGAACCGTCGCGGAATCGGCCGAGGTGTAGGACCTGACCTTGTCCGGTCGCATCCATGCGCACAGCGGTCACCGTAAACGTGGTTCCTGCGGGTCCTGTCATTGTGCCCACGTCGGACGGCTGGCCGCCTCCTTGGGGGTGGAAGATTGTCTTTTCTGTGACGATGACATGGTCATCATCATTTCCCGCGGGGAATAGTTGGCGGTTGGGATCCTCTAGGTCATTGAAGCCATAGATTTTTGTGACAGGTGTGTCAAGGGAGAGCAGGTTCCAGTCGTGCTGGTAGGCGAGGAACGTCCGGCTAGACGCGGCCATTGTAATTTTGCGTGCGGAAGAATGTAGCCAAGAGTAGTCACAACCTGGGTTGCGGGGTTGGCCGAGTCTCGAGTTTTTGGGCACAGATTTCGTGGGTTGGCGGACGCGGGGAAGGAGAGAATACCCACTGGCCGCAACCGGAAGGGGAACTTGGTCCAATTTCACCTCGATTGAGTCCGAGACATCAATGTGGATGCTGTAATCAAAACTCGATGGAGAGAGACTAGGGACGTGGAAGGAAGGAGATTGCGACCTTTGTGGGGCCAGTCCGTCGCCAAGGCTAGGAAATGCAGTGGTGCCTCATAAAACCAGTTGGTTAGAAAGGAGCTAACAAGGACCAGGACTCCAAGAGATCTTCACCGGTAGGTAACCGGCCCGGTGAGCATCATGAGTCGAATTGCGGGACTCACGCGGGGTAAATATGACAATCAGGGCTGTTCAACATCAAGGTTTGCTGTAAAGATGCCAGATAAACGCGGAGGCGCTATTAAGCTTACCCCAGAGTACGATGTCATTGGCGTCTGAGCTTGGTGAGCTGGTCTTACATGTAGAAACTGTACTAGAATTAGAATACCAGTCCAAACGACTCGGTCACCTCCGGCTCGAGATCAGTTGAAGAAAATGTCTAGGTGGTCATGTTATTGTATATGGGTAGCCTTGTACGATATGCTTTGGGTTCTCGCCATCTACAAAGATCGTTACATGAACTCTCATACGCGTAGGGAGTGGATAAAATCTTGGTAACGTGGTGGTTTAGCCCTACCCTTCGGAAGCATTGGCTCGAAGTAACAGACATGCAAAACGCCGGGGTTGCAAAAGGCTTGTTCCCTGTGCCGAGTGCGGCGGGTACTTCCCGTAAATTACAGCAAGAATGCTGCAAATGGACGGACTATACGAGGGCGCCAACCCGCAATCGACTTCCGGTTTGCTTCCCGGACCCATTTCCATGAAAGTCAGACAGTAATCATTATGATAAAATTGGAAAGTACAAGGAAAGATGTAGTCTCTGTCAATGTAATCAGCAATCCATTTTTCCCTCCAATAGATAGAAGCGAACCTACATATCAACGAGGTGAAATTGGCCGTTAGTAGACCGATTGCGGGAGGGATACTGCGGAAAACGGAGCGGAGTTGGTGGAGTAGGCAAAAGTGGACAACTGATCGAATTTACGGAGTATGGTCGGGAGCTCGTATAGCATTTCCCCGGATCTTGCAGTTGTGGATATCATATTCGGCTTCTTATTTGGGTAGCCACCACGATGTGGGGAGGAAATAGGCTGGCTTATATCCAATACCTCGTACGTAAACTGGGTATTGGGTAATGATGACAACTAAGAAATCAAGCCTGCTTGATAAGAGGGCACGAGATCTGCATATAGCCCTATTTCATTGTCATCCAATGGGGTAATATTATTGCTTCTATAGCTCCACATGCGTCTGTATGTATATTTGGACCTGGCCCACCCCCCAGTCAATGTATCCGACCTAGCTGCACTGGATATCTTACATTCAGCCTTCACCTCACAATTGTACATAGCTGTGAAGCATATGGTATCACGATGACTAGCACGGAACAGGAAATCAAAGAAGGCCATGATGCTAAGAACCAACCGTCGAACACTGCCGATGCCTTGGCGGGGGATGTTGAGGAAGCAAATGGTAATACCCTTAAGAGGGCCCTCGAAGGCCGACACATACAGATGATCGCTATTGTAAGTCAATGTTGTCCACACCGATGATTTCCCTACGTGCGATAAAGCTATCGATACGTATAGCAGGAATCCACTCTTGGCAGGGGATAGTCAACAAGGGTCGAACCCTACTAACTCATGGTCATCACTTACTAGGGCGGTGCAATCGGTGCAGGTCTGTTCGTTGGTTCAGGTGAAGCGCTTGCAAATGGTGGCCCTGCCTCGGTCCTGATCGGGTATCTTGTGGTTGGAGTTCTGCTGCTGTGCACAATCATGTCACTCGGGGAACTGGCCATCATGTATCCGATTAATGGAGCGTTTTACCAGTACAGCGCTCGGTTCATAGATCCTTGTTGGTTAGTGTTTGGCTCGTAGCCCCACTGACTTACTTTTGTGATAACTAACAGGCCTGATCTATACAGGGGCTTTGCAATCGGTTGGGCGTATTCGCTAGGCTGGCTTGTCACTTTGTAAGCGTTTCTGCCTTACGATTTGCGTTTTCCAGGATTGACATATTTAAACGCAGACCCTTTGAGATCACCGCGGCCAGTTTGACAATCGAATACTGGAACTCGAACTTAAACCCCGCTATCTTCGTCAGTATTTTCCTAATAGTGCTGGTCATAATTCAAGTATTTGGAGTACGTGGTTATGGAGAGAGTAAGTCATGCTCAAACCCCATCCAAAAAGAAAACGAACCCCTGAGCTCATAGCGCTGTTACAGTTGAATTCGTTCTTTCTATCATCAAGGTAGTAGCCTGTATAGGACTGATTATTCTGGGGATCATCATCAACACTGGCGGTGTCCCTGGCAGCCCGCAAGGATACATTGGTGGGAAGTATTGGCGTGATCCAGGGGCCTTTGCAAACGGGTTCAAAGGGTTCTGCGCGGTGTTTGTGAATGCGGTAAGTAAAACAGCCCTCGGCCACATCTATGTACTGACCGTTGTCAAGGCCGTAGCTTTTAGCGGCACGGAATTGGTCGGTCTCGCAGCGGCAGAGACAAAACACCCCCAGAAATCCCTTCCCACGGCCACAAAGCAGGTCCTGTGGCGCGTAACGATTTTCTACATTGTGAATCTCCTTATTGTCGGTCTCAATGTTCCATACAATAGCCCACAGTTGCTCGGTTCGGATGACGCAGCCAGCTCTGCGGGAGTCAACACCAATGCCAGTCCATTTGTGCTCGCCATTCAAGATGCTGGCATCCACGTCCTACCCTCAATCATCAACGCTGTGGTCCTGATTGCCAGTCTGAGTGTGGCAAATTCATCTACATTCGCCTCAACAAGAACATTACAAGCCCTAGCAGCTGATGGAGGTGCCCCGTCATTTTTCGCCTATATCGACAAGGCCGGACGCCCACTAGCCCCAATCGCTCTTCAAGTGCTTTTCGGCTTCCTCGCATACCTCCAGTTCGCATCATCCGGGCTTACTGTATTCAATTGGCTCCTTGCTATTGCTGGTGTCTCAACCGTGATGATGAACCTGAGCATCAACGTCGCTCACCTCCGATTTCGTCTAGCTCTCAAGGCCCAGAATCGCAGCACGGACGAGATTCCATGGAAGTCCTCGCTGGGTACAGTGGGAAGCTCCATCGGCGCTTTTCTATCCGCCATATCTCTTATCGCAATGTTTTACTCTGCGCTATACGTAAGTTCCGCCTCTACAAAACCGAGTCTTTGTTCGCCGTAGCCATCCTTGTGAAAGATAAATGCTAAATCTGTCGATTAATAGGCACCGGGTGGAGACCCTCCTAGCGCATTCAATTTCTTCCAGCAGTATCTCGCTGGATTCATCGGCGTCTTCCTGATGATTTTCTGGAAACTGTGGAATCGGCAATGGTGGGTTTTGGTCCCGCTCCGCCAGATTGATTTAGACTCTGGTAGGCGGTTTATGGAAATGGAGCAGGATACTCCAGAGGAAGCGGGAGACAATCTTCCCTGGTGGAAGAGGGCAAAACAGTCACTTTGCTGAGCGACTGTGCCGCGGTAAGATTTTCACGACGTACAATTTACAGCCGTGAATGATGTAAGAGCCGTCCCCCCAAGGACGTGACGATAGATGAGACGACGCTTGAGTCAGTGGACGATTTGTTTCGCTGACGTTAGTACTGAATCTTACTGGGATGGTTAGAGCATAGACAACATCTCATTGATATGTGTATACTGCAAGTAGAAACGCAAATTTAATCGCTTCACGATTCCTATTACACGTTCCGTATATAGCTAGAGTTTGCAAATGACCCCAGAAGCGTCGACAGTAGCAAGATGACTTCGACTAATATCTTTAATACTTTTGCAACTGTACGAAGTGTCAGTATCCGCCCCTCAGAATCGGCCCACCAACTTACCCAGCTAAAGCCATTGTGACTTTCAATTCAGTGAGAAGAATCTGGATGGCTAGCTCTACGCCCTCTTTACCATTATACTAAATAGAATGTTAATGTCAATACACTGGTCACCAGATATTCAACATACCGCTAAGCCCCACAGAGGGACACGGCCCACAAAGCAATGTTGTGCCCCAAGAGCCAGGGCCTTAAAGATGTCTGATCCTCGCCGAATACCCCCGTCGATTGCGATCGGAATTCTCCCTTCCGCGATCGGCGCGCATTCACGGAGAACGTCGATTGTGGCAGGGACACCATCCAGCTGACGGCCTCCGTGATTTGAAATAATGATGCCGTCGACCCCGTGTTCGATAGCTAGAACGACATCCTCTGGGGTGTAGATACCCTTGGCCCAAATCTTCATATTGGTAATTGAGCGGAGCCATGGGATTGCATCGCTCCATGTTATCTCGGTGTCTTCCATATTGTTAGGTTTTTCTGCAGAGGTGATGGTGCGGGAAAAGAAAAACATACCGTACTCGATATCCGGAAATTCCTCTCCCATCCCGAATGGGTTTGAAGGGTCTGGTGATAGATTAGGATACGCCATCCCATCAGGAAGTGCGAAGGTATTTCGATGCTCGTTATATCTAATCCCGAGCACAGAGCAGTCCACTGTAAGGAAAATTGCCTTGTACCCGGCAGCTAGAGAGAGAGTCAGTCTACTGTTGTCGCAAGTCGTGGAGAGCAGAGGGTACCTTCGGCACGTTTGACCATCTGCACCGCGATGCTGCGATCCTTGGGGATGGCCAGCTGGATTGCATACGGATTGTGGCCCGTACCTTGCGCAGCAACATCCTCCAACGACGTGGAAGAATATGAGGACAGAGCCATGCCAATGCCCATACTGGCTGCAGCCTGTGATGTTGCAAGCTCTCCCTCGGGATGTGCTAGCTTATGCAAGGCGGTTGGAGAAAAGGCCAACGGAAAGGTGACTTTGGATCCAAATAGCTCCGCAGAAGTATCTATCTCGGGGATCTTTACGAGGACACGGGGACGGATCTTGTACCGATCGAAGGCAGTCATGTTGTCACGCAGACTGGAAGGTTAGTTATTCTTGATAATCGTACTACTATTTACTTTGGTACAAGCCTACCTAATCATGTCCGTGGCTCCATCGTTATAATACTCGCGGTATACCTTGGGTAGTTTTCTGCTTGCCTCACGTTGGAGATCAACGATAGAAAGCACATTTTTGTCGACAACAGGAGGAACACTCATTGTTGATTGTGTTCAAATACCAGATGGAACGTGGGTTGTGCGTAGATTAGCACTGGCCTGTGAGCCTATATAATCATTCCAGATACATGCATTGCGGTGCACTCGGAGGAGCACCAGGGTAACATCGTTCAATCATAGCGTATGGCGCCAAGGGAAGGACAGTCCGACGAAGACCCCGACCCCTTAAAGCCCAGAAACGCCAATGAGTACTACATGTGGCAGGCGTTTTTCGGGTGATCGCTACGAAGGGCGTCGACATGTTTCCGTATACAATCCGTTAGATCGTGACACGTTCTAGTCCGGCACGTCTGTCTCAAGCACTTGCATCCGTTTATTTTGGATGGTGGACATCATTGAATCGCGGTATACATCATTGTCTCGATACTATGGGTGGACTTATTGTGAATCGTTACGCCTCTGGATACTAAGCGCTACTTGATCCCTCAGAACCTCAGGCTGCTGAACACGGACCAAACAACCGACAACCCAATTTATCTATTCACGCTTATGCGGAACTCCTCTCGCGTACAGCTGTTGGTAAAATCGGCTGCACCTAATGGTATTGGCAAGAACTATTGTCCTGACCAAGATGCGGGGTGTACTTATAGAGCAGTGTTCCCCGGAGCCATGCAGTTAGAACTCCAACGGAACTACCAATACAATTGGCTGTTACGGGTGGACAGGTTGTGAAATGAATAGTGGGTAGACAGTTGGAGCTAATCAATATTGCGGCGAATACGAGACAATGACCCACTTTCAATTCTCTCTTCGTAATAATATTTGCGATTAAACTTCCTACTCCCCAATACCCCCCTTCGTACCCCCAGTCCCTGTATTCTATACCTCCTTCTGGGGTAGAGTATACAATTAGAGCTGACCTTGATTTCCATGTTTACTTCTTCCAGGGCTTTTGACCCGCGGCTTGCAGGGTTGCTGTGGTTAATTTTACAGTACGCTCTCCTTGAGTATGACTGCCCTCATGCTATCAACCTGCCACATCTGAGTATGTCGACTTCCAGTAAATGCATGACAATAATTTCCTACCCAGTGTCATTTGGAATTGTAATGGTTCCTGACATATGCAGATAAGGACACGGGCTGAGGCTAATCTGAATCGGAATTCTCCTTGTTTTCGTTACCCGAACGGAGGCAGGACTCTCCGACAGATCCCAATCATTGGTCGGGCCATATCAAGCCAGCCCACACTCTCTCTACCTTCAGTTGATGACTTTCGGTTCACTGTTGCTAGCCAACTGTCAAGCCTTCTTGAAGGGCAATCTCTTCGGGTTCCCACAAACGTCAACTGGTGACAATAGACATTATATTTCCTGTGTTAATAAAACCGAAAGTCTAACTACTTACTCCTTGAATGCCACAATGCGCCTTGTTCCGATATAACCAGTTGCATTGCCAGGGATCTAGAACATGTCGGCTGTATCCCCGTATACTTAATATGGAACATTGAGCAATGCGCCTTTTGTGTTTACTATGGAGAAGAGAGGAAATAGACGGCAAATGGCATTAGGTTCCTTGCATTGAGAGCGCAAGTTCGGCACTTGACTCGGTGATAACTTTCCGCCAGGCGACTATATATTCTATACCGGGCAGGAGTTGCCGACCAATTTCGACGCGTTCACAACCCAGTGTCTGACAATCCATGTTTACCCAGATACTATATATTACCCATCATCCCACAGATAAAAGAAAACGTACCTAGCCAGGATTTAATCAATCTGCCGTATTACGACCAGAATCCCGTACACTCCATTTTCCACTTCGTAAAGTCACTCTTGCCACACTCACGTGCCATCCGGAATCCACGGGTTCCGCCGCACCCTAATAAACCCCCACTTAATCAAGACCTCACTCGATCTTATACACATGCTTCAAATACTTTGAAACCATGGCCCAAGTACTGCGCAGATATGTTGCCCCCGCGGAAACCGCTCGCCATATTGCGACAATCCTGGGGTTTCCCTCCAAGATCTCAATTGCTGCCGAGTACTACGAGGATGCATGCAAAGAAATCGCCAGTTTAGCTTCTGCGATCTCTGCTTTTGAGCGAGTGCGTCTGTACACGCGCCCAGAAGACATTCCAAAGGCACAAGCTCTGGTTACCAAAAGTATTCCCAAATTTAACGGCACAGATTCGAACATCAGCATTATTCCGTTCCGCACGAATCATTTGTGGGTCCGCGACACCGGTCCCGTCTATGTCTATGGTACTGGGGCGCATTCTAAAGAACGTTTTGCCGTCAACTTTCGATTCAGTGAATGGGGCAAGAAGGATGATATCGCCGATCATTATCGAGCTACAGATGGCCTGGACTGGCCCATTATGGGACCGGACCAGATCAAAGAGAACGCGGCTTTTGCACAGAACGTCATCGCGAGCGACGTTTGTCCAGCTCCAGTAGTTAAGGTCGAGTCCAAGGTCTGCTTAGAGGGGGGCGCATTAGTTCTAGACGGCGATGGCACCCTCCTTGTGACAGAGAGCAGCGTCCTGAACGAGAACCGCAACCCGGGTCTGTCTCGGGCTGACATCGAAGAGGAGCTGCAGCGCCTGCTGGGCGTTGAGAAGATCATCTGGTTCCCCGGGCGGAGGGATCTCGATGTCACCGATGTCCACGCAGATGCCGAGCTTAACTTTGTTCGGCCTGGTGTGGTGGTCCTCTCCAAACCACACCCCAGTGTACCCAAGCCTTGGCAAGATGTGCACGATGAGATCCGAGACATTTTGGCCCGGACAGTCGATGCAAAGGGGCGTCGCTTTGAGGTCCATATCGTGGACGAGCCGGCTCCCACTATCTTTGGATCTTTATCGTACCCTGATCCGGCAACGAATTATGTCAACTTTTACTTTGTCAATGGCGGCCTCATCCTCCCTCAATTTGGGGATCCGGTCGCGGATTCAGCGGCAGTTTCTACTTTGCAAAAGTTGTGCCCCGAACATAAAGTCACCCCGGTTCCTGTCCGTGCCCTCCCATTAGCTGGCGGTGTCGTACACTGCTCGACCCAGCCCGTGGTTGCGGTCGACGAACAGTGAAAGAGTTGTCAACTAGAAGTTGGCTTCCCCTATCGCAGACCACATATATCGCTCATCTAGCCTTGTTGGATTGAAATCCGGGCCATAACATGACCTTCCCCGCTCAATCACTATTGTATATTTATTATGCGCATATCTGATATAAAGAAGAAATTAATGAATCAATGATCCTCCAGAATGCTTAAAGCTTAGAGACAGACATCATTACCCAAGTCCTCGCACTCCAGACTAACCCCATAGGCCCTGGTCAAATGAAAATAGGTTTTCTGGTTCTTCTAATTTTAAGAGTCAATCAGTAAGACACAGGTACAAAGCATTTTGCGGGGTCCATCCCCTTCAGCATACCACGTAGGTTGACATTTAATAAGTACGTAGTTATTCAGCTATCCAATAGCCACACCCTATGCAACGAGTACTATATTATGCAAGCATTATAATCTCTTCTGATAATCTCTCCGATGTCCGTGGAATATGACTCTTAATCAAGCCCACTGGTATCCATTGCTCCCGGTCGTCGATCCATCATACTGATACTTCTCCTCCATCTCATAATACCTATTAAACCCGACCCCTTCACAAACCTCTTCATACGACAAAACCGTAGGCGGCTTGCCCACCATGAACGACCCCTTAATGGCCTCAAGGGTCTCTCGAATACTCTTCAATTTAGCTGCCACCAATGTCCAGGGATACGCAACGGCAGAGTATCCCAGCTCAGCCAGGTCTTTTGCCGAGAGGTTCTCCGTCTTCCCGCCTTCAATAATGTTCGCAAAGACAGGGAAATCGAGGTCCTTTCGTAGGCGCAACATTGTTTCACGGTCGGGAAGGGCTTCGACAAAGACACAGTCAACGCCAATCTTGATAGCCTCCCGAGCTCTTGCCAATGCTTCGTCGTAGCCGTGGATGAGACTATCGGTCCGTGCCATGATCCAAATATCGAGGCCCTCGTTACGGGCGTCGACAGCTGCGCGCCATCGGGCGTAGGCTTCGCTTCGGGAGACGACGGCTTTGCCTTTTGTGTGGCCGCAGCCTGTAGGTTGTTAGTCCCATCGTTGTCTTTCAACATGCACCTATTCTATATGAGTGGTGAACTCACGTTTTGGCCACGTCTGATCTTCAATCATAATTCCAGCTGCGCCGGCTCGTGCGAACCTAAGCCAAATCCTCAGCACACGATCATATAATTAAACAACATTAGGAAAGACAGATACATACCCCTCAACGGTCCTCCGCACATTCATCGGTCCCCCATATCCCGTATCACCATCCACAAGCACAGGCACACTAGTCGCCCTCACGACCTCCTGGACCTTGGCTGCCACTTCCTGGAAAGCGATGTACCCGGTATCCGGCAGTGCAAACGCAGAGGCCATGGCATATCCCGCAAGAAAGACGACAGGAAATCCTGCTTCTTCGCACAACTTGGAGCTCAAGGCATCGTAGCTGCAAACGTGGGCGACGATCTTGCTTGGGTCATTGTGGGCTTCGAGAACCATGCTGCGGAGTCGGGAGGCTTGGAGGGAAGGGATTTTGCCCCGACTGTTTGGGATAGTGACTGGTATGTCTTGCGTCTTACCATTGGTGTCAGTTTGCACTGGGGTGCTCGACTCAAAATGGAAGGGGTAGGGGTTTGTGTTGACGATTGACTTTGTCATTGTTGTGGTTTGTGGTTTATGCGTTGTGTTGATCAGAGAGAGCAGGACGTTGGATATATATCTCGACTACTTGATTGAGGAACGTCATTTGAAGAACGTATACTTTGTACCTTTTAAATCTACAGTGATAGCAAACCGATAACTCCGATCTCGGAGCTCATAACAGCAAAGCACTCTTTGATTGCTACTTGGAGTAATTACATCACTTCATTGTAGATAGACAGACCGTTCTTCCCGAGCTGTTTGGGTTTCGGTTCGGATAAGCGCGGTATATAGAAGATCCTGAAGAGGAGCCCCGACCGTTACTATCCGGAAAAAAAAAAAAAGGCTCATTCGCGACACATTCTCTGATGCGAACGTGGAATATTATGGGATCAATTGTTATTTTTCATTACTATATTTGCTACAAGATACACATTTCACTCGCCTCCCACCTGCGGTAAATTCAACAAGAAATCTAACGAATCCAACTCCAATCCTATAGAGACACCCTCGCCGTTGAAATTAAAAGGCGCAATATTCGGGTCAAACGGCTGAGCCCACCATGAATTCATCTCCGGCATAACAAGAGCATCGGTAGACTGTTGGGCTGAGTAGCTGCTGGGCGCATCGTGCATAAGAGGCTGCTCCCGCGGCTGTGCTTGTGTCAAGGACTCTGGTGTTTGTGCGTTATAGCGACGGTGATCTGGATGCATAGTCATGACATGGTCAGAGATAAAATTCGCCCGAAAGCGATCGACGTGTTTCTCTATCAGTGTCGCGTAGCGCAGTGAAAAGTCCATGTCGTCTGTACCGGACGACCGCAAAGCTGAGATGCATTGATCTAACGTATGGAGAGAAGCCTGTAGATCAGTATGGTGCGCCCCAAGGCTTATGGCCTTGAGGAGATAGACTGATGAAGAGGTGACACACACGAGAGTTCGGAGTGGCGCATATCGCAACATGCCTTTGGTTGCCATATCAGTGGCAATCTCCAGAACTTTACTGCTACTCAAAATAACATCACGAATAAAATCTTGATCGTGAGGTAGAACGCATCCATCGAGAGATTCACGACTGGTATCCCCAATCCAGCTAACCCCCCTTGCAACAGCCCTTTCGACCACAGCTTGAATGGCGAGGGCACTGGTGTACGCTCTGAGGTGATGGTACTCGATTAATAACAATGGCCTAAGGGATTTGTGTGTATCTGCCTCAATATTCATTAGTATGTACACTAAATCCTCGGGTGGAGAAAGACACAATACCGGTGGACTTCTCAAGCTCATCATGCCATGGAGCTAAAGACGGCGCAAAATGTTGTAATAGAGTACTGTAGTGACCGGATGATAACTGCTGTTTTACATGAGAAATTGACTGGAAGAACATGGCGGATGCTGTTTTCATCAGACGAGTCAATTCCGTCCATGACTTCATATACACCTCCCATTGCCTATTTATGAGCTCCGTTGTATTTCCTTGCGATAGGTCCGGGGTGTAGAGGATATTGTCTGGGATAGGGGAGGGGCAGCCCATCCTAACAGCCATCTGGGTAACATAGCTGTAGAGCAACTTCCGGGCTCGATGCACTCGAACAGTCTGAGAGTTGGCCAACAGGGGAGTCGTGGAGTACCCGTCGGCGAATACACCCAATTCGTAACCAAGAGTGACCGCGGCACCAAGCAGCATCCACGACATGCGCTCCGATCGCTTTGCAGGCTCAAACACATCCTCACGCCATCTAACAAGGGGAGCGTCTTCACTTGTTTGAAGTCGATTCCGGCGGTCGTATGCCGGTGAGATCAGCTCGCCGTCCCAGCCCTCTGTCTCAGGCGGGAAATGAACAGATCGTGGATTCCAGTCCGAGATCAAGATAAGAATTTCAATTGACCCAACAATCCTGGTTTTGGCGGTAGAGTACTTTTCCTGCCCGAACATAATACGGCGGATTAACAGTTCACAGTACTGCCATAACCGGTGGTGAATAAAATGGCTCCGAGAGATTCCACCAGCTCCCGGTAAAACAAAATACCGTGAAGCTATCATTAACATAGTGCAGCAGAGCATGGGCTCCTCAACTATCAACTGCTCATGGTTTTTATGATCACGATATGCCACTGTAGGGACAGGAGAAAGAGGTGCCAGATATTTATAGAACCTGGATCCGTTAGCATATACCTCTCTACGTCCAAGGCACCCCTTTCGGTGAATTGACATACAAGTCTATGTACGTCACAGCTTCTTGCGCCGTGAACCATCCTTGCCGTACAAATCGACACCGGTCCCACAGGTCCAGGACAGCTTCGCTAGGGTGTGATAGACCGGAGACCGAGACTAGCCCGCTTGCAGAGACAACTATTTGGGTGTTGTTTGTGGTCGTACCTCCCTGTTCCCTTGTCTGGGACGATGGCGATTCGCCTATATCGGGCCGAGCAGCATCGAACAGCACATCCAACGCATCGCTGGGTCGCGCCAAAATTGTCGCCATTACTCGGCCAGACAAGGATGGGTTCCCATGGGTGTCAGAATCTGTTACCTGAAGTGGGTCCGATTCAGATACGGGACTCGATATCACCCTTGGTGTCCTATCTGCGTCCTGGTGCCAAGTGTGTAACAGTCGCTCCTGGACGTTCTGTCCATGCGAGCTCTCTGGGACATGATCCTGTGCCAGTGACCATCTTGGAGCCTGTCGGTGTTTCCCCGCCTTTCGGCTCGTCTCAAACACACATTCGCGATGTTCCCGCTCGCATTTAGCACACGGGGGCTCATCACCAAGAATACATCGGACCTTGCGAGCGCGGCAACTCACACAAGCCACATAACCGCGTTTATACGTCTTGCCGCGGCCAACAGGTGCTCTGGCCGGATTGCTGGGAGGCATGTTGACCACTATCTTACAATCATTCGGGTACGGAGATGTGTCGAGGTACAAGCGGCACGGATATAAGCGGTACTAATGTGGGGTCGTCTTGGTAGATACAAAACCCCACTACCGAGTAGCCAGTGCATCGTTCCGGTATCCATTTCACTGTCTAGTGGAAGAATTACTAAATATGCTTATTTGTTGGTGTCTCGAGCTTCAGAAGGGCCGAGGTATTTACTACATCAAGTTGGCGTTACTGTGTTAGCTAGCAGGTCGTTAAGGATTTCCATAGCGCGTGTCACTCGTCATGATCTGATGGTATATCATTCAAACGCCCACATGGGCAGCCATTTGGTCATATCGCCGATTTAAGTATCGATCACCACTCACTGATCAGCAAGTCCCTGTCGTCTGATCCTGTTTTAGGCTTAGGGGTCCATATCCATCTATGATGTCTGTGGATAACTTATAGGGCCTTTGATTGGCCACATTGAGTTCCCCGTCTAGTATTCTCGTTGTTGATTGGTCATTTTGAGTACACTGCCAGTCTCTGAATAGTTACTTTGAGTACATTTCTCAGTTCTTTTCTTGCCGCCTTCAATCTCATAGCATCTCCCTTGGAGCCAGCAATCCTTGCGGTGCTCACTATAACCTATATAATCGTCATTTATGACCGGGGTGGAAGGAACCCATACCATAGGACTCTAAGTATCCGTACAACAGTTCACAAGTTGCTTTCCTCCAATTCTCTGAGCCCAGTGCTACACTATACTACAATTATCTAGTCGCCAAACATGGATTCCATCCATCTGGACCAGACCTTTCACCACTCTACCGACACGCACAGGTACCAAATCCACTGGACCTCTCTTGGTGATAATGTCTTACCACCTCTGATCTTTGTGCACGGTACCCCCTGGTCGTCCCGTGTCTGGGATACCTACGCACGATCATTTGCCAGATATTTCCACGTCTATCTGTTCGACAACCCCGGGTTTGGCGAGAGTCCTCTTGGCCACCCACTCCCGGGCAAGGAGGACGCCATTACTAAAGACGTCGCCTTGGATGCCGATCTGGCGCAGCAGTCAGAGGCCTTTGCTGCGCTCTATCACGACTGGTCTCGCGACTGGAAGCATGAAAAGGCTCATGTCGTCGCACATGATCATGGAGGGCTGATGGCTTTACGGGCTCATATATTGCATAGCTGCGAGTATGCTAGCCTGTGTCTGATTAATGTGGTTGCGTTGGGGCCATTCGGTCAGCCGTTGTTTAAATTGGTCGCGGAGAATGAGGAGGTGTTTACTGCCTTGCCTGGCCCGGTTTTTGAAGGTGTTGTGGAAGCTTATATTCGAGACGCGGCATATACTGAGTTGGGGAAGGAGACGATGGACAAGCTGAAAAGGCCGTGGGTCAGGAGTGAGGAAGGGAGGAAGGGCTTTGTGAGGCAGATGGTGCAGGCAAATAGCCGCCACACCGGTGAAGTTGAGAGCAGGTATTCGGAAGTCGGCAAGAAGATACCAGTGAGGATTATTTGGGGCAAGGAGGATAGGTGGATTCCGGTGGATACTGCAGACAGACTGAAGGAGAAGCTGTGTGCTAGAGACGTGGTAGTGATTGAAGAAGCGGGACATCTAGTGATGTACGACCAGGGAGGAAAGCTAGGTGCTGAGTTGGGCTGGTGGCTGCGTTCTTTCAGCCAGGGATAGGAGTGATACCATATGTATGGAAACATACGCCAATTGAAGAATGGCTTGCCCTTTATTTGAACTAGGTGGAATTTTCGTATGTGGGACATGTATGTTTTGTTTCCATCATTCAGCATGCATCTTAAATCGAAACTAGCCCTGCTATAGAGATATTCAATCCGGACAAGCACCAACAGAGAATGTAATAACATCAATGGAGGTATTGATGTTGCTCTATTTTCGCCTTTGCCTTTCTAGTTCTTCAAGTCTAGATGGGACGCATAACATACGCACCAATTGACTTATCACCGAGGCCAGATCTCCGACGAGACAGGACAGACGACGATAGCGAAACGTGGACACGTGTTCTATTTTCCCTGTGCCAGTAAGGACTAGCTCAGGGCCGCTTTTTACTCACTGATGAACAACAGAATATAGGATCAGAGAAAATAAAATATATGTTCAGCACTTCCAAAGTAACTACGAGATATTGCATAATAATACGAGTGTAGTGTATCCTAGTCCATAAACTCAATCGATGTCCTGATTGTTAAACTGACTTAAACTTCTAATTGCGCAGATTGTTTGGGTTTTTGAATAGCTTCATTTGGGAAGGCGCCTAGAAACCTTACTGATATGGCCGATCGCCTGTGGGTTATGATACCTTCGAAAATGACTAATAACAGATAGCCTATTGAAGAAAATTCCCCCATCTGTATTGTAGCTATATATACCTGCCAGCTGCCTAATGGGCCAGAGGTGCCCAGGAGCTCTCAAGTATCCGAACTTGGCGTTGTCACTTATTATATACCAACCATGTCGCACGTGCTTGCAAGCGGGTACGCCAGCCCAACTACCTCAAAGCACACGAGCTTGTCTTACCCCCAAAGCAGACAACAAAAGCTGGTCGAGATCAGACCGAAAGGTACGTGACTCAAAGGACACATTCATGGGATGGCAGTCAGTATGAGAATCAGGCGACATCAACATGATAACACGAGTTCAGGACCAGGCTCAGCAAACATCCTAGCAGTGTCTAATTCGGCTAAATGTCGGAAGAGGCAACATGCTGACGCCCAGAAGTGCCAACGGGATCGCATGAAAGTTGCGCTGGACCGAATGGCGCGCATAATGAGGATTGGAGGCGTGGGGGATGAGGGGACGAGTGGCACGAAGGTGTGCATGCCAAAGGCCCAGCCAATCCCATGATGCAACCGATGTCGTGCTAACTTGGAGGATTCTGATCAGGCAAGACTACTCGAGACAGCGGTGGAGTATATCCAACGCCTCCAGGACCAGGTCGAGGAGCTGAGAGAGTCTTGTAACTCTGGGCACGCGACATTACCAATTTCAGACTCAATATCCGGGCATGTTGAACAGTGCGCCTGATGCCAACAGCCAATGCAGACCGGAACTGGCGTTTAATTCCTCGGGTGTAGGTTCAAATGAAGCCAATGAAAAAGCTGTACTCGAGCATCAGATGCCAGCTAGGGCTATAAGAGGGTAGCGATAGCAGGTGGAATCAGATACACCCATTCCGCCAAGTACCAACTTGAATAATTTCTCACCCAGTCAAACTATGCTAAACGGTTTTACGCTTGCTTCCATGATTAATTCGTGGCCAAGAGACTGCGATTGTGCCAATGGGAGCCGTGAGGTTGGGCACATGGATCGTATCCGCACTGTTCCCAGCATTTGCCCGCACATTAGCGTATTTGTGGCGTCGCTCGCAAGCAGGCGAGTCGCTGAGGCCACAGCAGGCTTGGCGATACTGGTAATTAGACTGTCGGGCACGTGCTGGTCTGCGGAGTTGGATTAGTCGGCGGACAGTCAGTGGAGGAACGCTTGGCAGCTCGGCGGAGCCGGACTGTCTTGGGTCTCTTGGCATTATCATTGTATGTAGACTTCGCTCAGGAGGCGCAGCAAGACAGCAATAGTGCTAGGGCAAATATAAAGGCCTGTTCCGGATCGCTATATTGTCCTTCCCTTCCTGATCTGCCATCAACATCCCGAAAAGGTGAAGTTTCACCTTGAAATCTCTCGTGCTGTGTGACATCCGCCAAGATGGCTCTTCACCAGTACGATTACATCTTCGCGATTGGCACAATATTCGCCTTCCTGGATGCCTGGAATATCGGTGCCAATGATGCCGCCAACTCCTGGGCGACGTCTGTTTCGTCGCGTTCGATCAAGCTCTGGCAGGCCTTGATCCTGGGATCTATCATGGAGTTTGCTGGAGCGTAAGCTTACCACTGGCCTATTATTGAGTTCTGACTTTTGGACCTTGGGATAACGATATGATTCTATAGTGTCGGTGTAGGAGACAGTGTCTCTGATACGATCCGGACAAAAATCGTCAAGGTCGATTTATTCGCCGAAAATCCCCCGCTCCTGATGCTTGGAATGTGCTGCGCAGTGGTTGGCTCAGCTATATACCTCAGTATCTGTACAAAGATTGGTCTCCCGGTGTCCACAACTCATTCTATCCTGGGAGGAATCCTGGGAATGGGCATTGCTCTTCTTGGAGCCGATAATATAATCTGGTGGGGTGGTGATATCAATTCTGGCGTTGTCCAGGTGTTCCTTGCCTGGATTATCGCACCTCTGTTGGCCGGTGTGGCTGCTTCGTTGATCTTCTTGATCACCAAATATGGCATCCTGCTGCGGAGCAACTCTGCACTCAAGGCGTTGTACACTGTTCCGTTCTACTTCCTCCTGACCTCCGCCCTTCTTACCAGTATGTTTGGCCCTTGCCCTTACAACCTTCCTGACTCGATTCCTGACAAGTCACAGTGCTTATCGTCTGGAAGGGCGGTAAAAGCAGAATTGAGCTGGGGGGTGCTGAGATTGCTGGCACTGTGGTTGGTGTTGGTGCTGGTGTCTCTGTTCTGTCTGCTGTCTTCCTTTGCCCCTGGCTCTACCGCCGGGTTATCCTGAGCGACTGGCAACTCACGCCCTGGCATATCATCCAAGGCCCTCTTCTCCTGCGCCGTGGTGAAGTGCCTCCTCGCCCTGCTCATGTGAAGGCTGTTCGCAACTATTATGAAGGTCACAAAACCATGCAGGAACTACAAGCCAACCGATCGGGCGATGTCGAAAACAATAGTGAACATTCCTCTCCCGACCTCAAGGGAGAGCCCCACGCTACTTCAAGCTCGGGTGATGGTGCAGACCATGCGGGTGGTGATGTTATCAACGTCTGCGGTCCCCGTCCTGAGGGAGTCTGGTACACCCCTGCGGTTATGTACTGGCTGTTCAAGAAGGCCCTCTTCCGTGGTCTTGAGCAGGACGTTGTTAGCGCCCAGAAGAAGGACAGCAAGCTTGCGGGTGACCTCGAAAAGACCCACGCACACTCTACCCACTATGATAACGAAGCAGAGTACATGTTTTCCTTCCTCCAGATCTTGACGGCCTGTACGGCTGCCTTCACCCATGGTGCCAATGATGTTGCTAAGTGAGCTTTTCCCGCTTTCGCTACACCAGCAATGGACCGATGCTAACTATTCCCAGTGCTGTTGGCCCATATGCCACCATCTATGCTATTTGGAAAAGTGGCGCCCTTGACGGCGCTAAGACTCCTGTCCCCATCTGGATTCTGTAAGTCTCATTGGTTGAAATGTCAGAAAGTCCACCTTGCTAACCCATATCCTGCAGTGTATTCGGTGGTGCTGCCATCGCCATTGGTATCTGGACATACGGCTATCATATCATGAGCTTTCTCGGTAACCGACTGACCCTTCACTCTCCCTCCCGTGGTTTCTCTATGGAACTCGGTGCGGCTATCGCTGTGATCATCGCCACCCGGCTAAGTATGTTATCTCTCTTTCCCCCTAAGCGTCAGTGTCTAACCTCTTGTGCCTGCAGAGCTCCCCGTCTCCACCACACAGTGTATCACCGGCTCTACAGTGGGTGTTGGCCTGTGCAACGGCACCTGGAGAACGATCAACTGGAGAATGGTAGCCTGGATCTACATGGGTTGGATCATCACCCTCCCTTGCGCCGCGATCATTTCCGGCTGTTTAGTTGGCATCATCGTGAACGCGCCTCGCTGGGGTATGCCCAACTAGCCCAGCTCAGATCGTGAGCTTCCTTACACGTCAGCGTGGTTTGGCCTATTGACTGTGTTCCCTCCGGCCAAACCTACCTCATATATCTTTCTTTTGTCTATTTCTCTCTGTGGTTAGCGCGGTACGAGAATCGTGATTCGCCAAAATACGCTACCACAATATACCTCCACTATACAGTTAATCTCGGCTTTATATAAAGGATAAATTAATATAAAATTTTCAGGCATCCGTTTATTACAGTACACTGCCTAGCATTGTTGTTGTAGAAAACATTGTGATCACGAATCGCTCACTACCTGTACCACAGGTATAAATATTCCAAAGCCTCATGCAGACTGGGGGCAACAACATAATGTCCTCCACTCAGGTCAAAAGGCGAAAGTGGTTATGCTTATCGCCCACAGCACTAACGTCAATAGGACCATCGCCCTGTGGCACAGGCCCGAACTCCCGATCTCTACGTCTGTTCTCCGCGGCATAGGAGAAATGGAGGACCAATCCAACGGGGACAATAATACCCGTGAGGCCAGAGCCAATAGCCGTTCCCTTGACGAAGTATGGTCTATCATGTGTTAGTACATATCAATAATGATATTGAGAGGCGGGTCTTCAACAAGGGGTAGCGAAGGAAACGTACGCAGCGCTATCGGGATACATAAAGGAGGCGAGGAATGAAGAACATTGCCCGATAATAGCCAGCAATGACATCCCAATTCCCTTCTTCGTGTCCCCGGCATTGTTATTAAGCATCCAGGTCATGTTGATCGCCAAGGCAGGGAAGATCCCACAGCTTGTCAGCCAGATGGCTACGTACCGCACGGCAGTTCCCGTCTGTGTGGCTAACAGGGCATAGCCCACGGTCGCAACACTGGCACATAGGGCCAGCATCCAGCCGCGCGAGCCGTAGCGGTCTGAGAGCCAGGCAACAAGTATGCTGGATAGAAACGCCCCGAAATAAGGTGGTGCCGTAAGGCCTTGTGCCTGTACCGAATCATAGCCCATCTCATGAACAATAGTCGGAAGGAAGTTGGATAGCCCGGCGAAGGAATAGTTGCAGCAGAAATGGAGACAAGCGTGGCAGTAGTTCTTATAGTCTGTCAGTCCGGCGAATAGCTGAGCTTTGGAGAGTGAGGTCTTGCGCGTTGTGTCGCGGGTTTCCATGCGTTCTACTGCGAACGTACGTTCTTCGTTGCTGAGGAACTTTGCCGTCGAGGGAGAATCCATGAGTAGAAACCAGACCAAGGGAGCCATTACAACTGACGGCGACCCCTCTAACATAATATAATTAGCATTTAATCCAACTGAACCTGCATACTTAGATCTAGGTCATGTACCAATCAAGAATATCAACCTCCAGGGCTCCATGTGGGAGTTGATTTGGGAAATTCCATAAGCAATTGCGCCTGCAATGCAGTTTGCAATCGGGCTGGATCCAAGAAGGATAGACACACGTGTACCCAGTTCGTGACGCTTATAGCATAGCGACAGGTAGTACGGGACACCAGCACCAAATCCTGCCTCCAGGATACCCAGCCCGACTCGGCAGGCGACTAACCCTGCCATGTTATGGACAAGTCCTGAACACATCGCGCAAACGCCCCACCTGCGATTGCCAGTTAGCTGTTTCGTCGAGATCAACCATATCAGTCAGTCCCTTTCATGCGTTGGACTTACAGCACACATAAAACTGTCACGTAGATGTGGGCTGGGAAAATCTTCCAGCATAGAACTAGCCACTCTAGGCAGGTGTATGTAATGTAAAAGGAGTTGAGTACCCATGACCACTATCCTATAGTGTTATCAATAGCTCAGAACTATTGCGTGGACAATTGACATGCCTGATAGCTGGTGAGGCCAAGGTCCTCCTGTGCCCCCGCAGTCTTTGCATTGCCGATATTTCCACGGTCAAGGTACGAAATAACATACAAGACCCACACAAGGGGCAGTACCCAGATATCATACTGTAGTGATATGTGAGCAGAATGCTAACCTCCAGCATGCGGTTGACCTACCTTGCGAACAATACGGGCATTCAATAATTGCATTTGCTGCCTGTGCTCCGCAGTATAGTTCTCTTCGGCGTCGATTTTCATTTGATCCATATTCTCCACATGACTGGATGAGGCCACATTTTGTTCATCTGTTGTCGCCGCCATGGCCATACTGGAGTGGGTAAAGGATGGTCTGCAAGAAAAAGAGTCTACGTGTATTAAAGATAGGCGTTAGACGACAGGCTTCATGGGGAGCTTTGTTCTGATAGATCTTTCAGCGAAGCGCAACTTGGTGCTGATTGTTTATCACGAAGCGATTATGTCAAGGGAGAAAGTAGTCCCATTTTCTATCGAGTTATGCATGAGGCCCTACTTATACTACCCGGGTAACAACGCATTCCAGCTGAGAACACAGACATCAAACGCTAGACGCAAACTGTATTTCCCCAGACCCCGCCATCTGGACGTTTGGTGGTTTCCGGTGGCTGTAATGTCTGCATAGTTAAACTCGGGTACTATGGTTTTAGAATAACCTTTTTGAAGTATGGTAAAGCTATGGTTGATCCATAGTAGTTAGGGTACATGTCCAATAAACTACGGTAATTAAGCCCTATTTTTATATTCAGTTACGATAAAGATATATCAAGTTTATATATTATACTCCGACTATTCAGACCTCACTATAGTTTTTCTAAAATATCGTTTATCTATAATGTTATACAGGAAGTACGCCCACGATAATGGGTTGGTATAGCAAAAATATGGTTACCCGAAACAACCGATTTCCTGCAAGGCGGACTTTCTCCTTACCCCAGATATTCCCCACACGAGCTGGCTACAGAAAACGGCAGTGATCGTGCCTTGGGGTACCCACCTGGAGGTTAATTGTATGCTAATTCGTATTGCCAAAAGAGGGGAAGCTCATTAGCAGAGCGCCTCGGACAGACGCGGACTTTAACGGTTGACTGAGCTCCTACGGTTATGTGAGGGCCGATCGGCTGACCAAAGGGTATAGCTACAGGGCGCCATATTCATAAGTTTCGTTCTCGGGGAGACACTGGCTAGTACTAGTCTAGGGTTCACTGTTGCGGTGTGTCATGGTAAAATGTACTAATCCTTCCAACCCAGCCTCTTTGCCACGAATTTGACAGCATACACAAGGCCCAACAAAACCGGAACCTCGATAAGCGGCCCAACAGTCGAAGCAAGGGCCTGATTACTATCCGCCCCAAAAGTAGCAACAGCAACAGCAATCGCCAACTCAAAATTATTACTAGCAGCTGTAAAGCTCTGTGTCGTCGCAAGCTTATACCCAAAACCCAACTTATACGTCACAAATAGCGTCAAAAAGAATATAACCGCAAAGTAAACAATCAGTGGCGCAGCCACGCGGATCACAGAGACAATCTGATGAACAACCTGACGGCCTTGCGATGCGAACAGCACTAAGATCGTGAATAGAAGGCCAATAAGGGACCAGGGGCTGGCCCATTTTAGAAATATCTCGTCGTACCATTGGGGACTTGTCGCCCAACGGAGAGTCAAGCGCGTGAGAATTGCTGCGCCCAGCGGAATGCCGAGAAATACAGCGACGCTTTTGGCGGCTGTGGAATATTCAAAAACTATGCTATCCCCGCTGATGATCTGGATAAAGAAGACGCCCATGGGAGCGAAGAGGACAATTTGGAGAAGGGAGTTAATGGCGACGAGGATGGCACAGTATTCGTCGTCGCCGCCCGCCAGGCCGGTCCAAATTAGGACCTAGGGATTCGTTAGTATTTTCAAGCACAACAATGATGTTTCGTTTTGTTGGCGACGTGTGACTCACCATGGCGATGCATCGTGCTAGTCCGACCAGGATGAGCCCCTGCCGTAGCTCTGGTTCGTCTGGGAGAAAAGCCCAGGCAAGCGCCAACTAGAGTATTCATGTCAGTGATTAATTCATTACTTGGAGAGGTAGTGAAAAGTTTACCATGAAAAATGGAGCAACAATCCAATTAACAACAATACTGAACGCAATCTGGATCCATATCTGACGGGTTTTAAAAACATGATGCAAGCTCTCATACCGCACTTTGCAGAGAATGGGATACATCATAACAAGCAGGCCAACAGCTACCAAATATTCGTTAGCATGTGTAATTAGATAATCCCAAGTATCAGTAGTATACCTTACCGATAGGAACTGAAACCCCCACAAACTTCCCTTTTTGCAACGCAGGCCCAGTGCTGGGAACGAAGTTTCCCAAAATAATGCCTATAGCCATAGCCAGGAAGATCCATACCGCGAGAAACCGGTCTAACAGGCCGAGGTTTTTGAAAGCAGAAATTTTTTTTGGCGCTGAGTCTGACGATTTCGCATCTGCCTGTTTTTCCACGTCGGGCGTGGAAAGCGTTTGGGCTGCAGCACAAGCTGTACTTCGGTTTTGATGCATCTTAGGATGGTTCTTCCCAAGATCAAATTCTGTGAAGCTAGACAGCTGGCACAAATTGATTGATAAGTGGCTCGCCGTGGCCCTCGGGCAATAGTCCTATGTCAATTGACACTAGATATATTGGCCTGTGACTTTGTTATTGTCTGAATAACAAAAGCATTTAGGCGTACTGTAGCTGCCTTGATGTATATTAATTTATAGGGTAGTAGAGCAATGAAAGGTGTATTTATATGGAGTGGCCATCTTTTGATGCTCTTCTATTCACTTTGGGAGAATTATGACCATAATAGGGAGGTGCGCCTCAGAATGTCACTGGCGAATGCTGATTGGTCGAATAGAGTGTTAGACCGAATATCGGAGCGGTTAGATATACTATTTGTAACCAATCATATAGCCTGAGTGACACTCTTGGGTAGTCATAGTTTGGATTGACCAAAATTAGCCCTAAGATGGTTTTTGCAGCGCATCGCGGATCTAGTGTGGGTCTGGGGCGGTTTTCTGGCCTTGGAAACTCGGTTCCTCCCGTGCCCAATCAGAGCACGGGAGTGACAAACTCTATGCCCTAGCTCGAGCCTAACTGGCGTAGCACGAGAGTATATTATGGCCAGCTGAACCCCGGCATCAATGGACGAATCGAATTTACGACCAGCTCTACTGTTCGAGTAACCTCCTTAGACTCTGTCGGTGAGAATGCAAATTTACCACTCTAGCTGAATAGTCACTGAATTAGACGCTTACAGACCCCCTTCCTTGCAGTCATTGACGGCTGCGAGGACAACAGTATTCATATTTCTTGCTTCCTTTTTACCAGCCGACTCACTACAACCGCCGAGCCTACCAATAAAGGTGACAATGGCAGACAAGCCCAGCATCTTGTTCGTTTGCGTCCACAACGCCGGTCGCTCCCAAATGGCCGCGGGCTACCTCACTCACCTTGCTGGCGACGCTATTGAAGTTCGCTCCGCCGGCTCAGCCCCAGCCACCTCCGTTAATCCGTTCGTCATCGAAGCTATGCGCGAAGAGGGTATCGACCTCACCAATCAGAGACCTAAGATCCTCACTCCCGACGCTGTCCAAGATAGCGATATCGTAATCACCATGGGGTGTGGGGATGCCTGCCCCTTCTTCTCCGGCAAACGCTATCTCGACTGGCAACTTGATGACCCTGCTGGGCAAGGCCTTGATGCTGTCCGCCTAATCCGCGACGAAATCCGTTGCCGCGTTGAGAAACTTATTGCCGAACTCCGGCTGGCTATATGAACCTGCTTTTGAAGCCCAACATACTGTCCCATCTTAGTGTTGCTCCGTCTAACATAGGATATCAAAGGTTATTTTGTACAGCATGTAACAGGCTCTTGAAACCAAGACCCAGATGCCTAGAAAAGCGTCCCATCTACCAATATCTTACTGGCCTATTCAAATAGTTATGAAATGTGGACAACTCGTAACAGTGCAGGCATGCTATAACCAAGGGGGAAAAGAAAAAAGAAAACCGAGAGCAGAAAGGAAATGACAACAGACCTCAGCAGATTGGCGTTATAGTGCAAAGCTGCGAGGGAGATGAGTATAGCTTTTTCAATCAAATCCAGTAGAGCAATATGACGTCCTGCAAGAGCTGCCGCCGCTTTTCCTGAATGGAATGATGCCATGCAATAGAGTAAGACTTGCAATATTTTACTCATTCCCGCATCATAAATATCCGCTGTGGTAGGCAAAATGTATCTGCTATATTATATCACTCAAGATTTGTGAAGCGTAAATCATAGAGCTTATGCAACCATTTGGAAAGACATCTCGCGCAGAACCTCGCTGAAAACCCGCCATAACGCCTCGTAGACTGCATGTATATATCTGTCTCTGAGCCGACATAATTATAGAAAAGCTCAAAAATAAATATCACTCATATTTGCTGGTCGACCAAACAAAAGAAACAGACCGAAAGCGTTATTCCAAACAAATCTATTCTATTGGCTAACTACATCCTCTCAGAGCTGGACGCCTCCGGTCCCACATATTATATACAGCCACGCAACCCTCAACTAACTAACCTTCTCATTACTATACTGAATTTGTCTTTATGCCCCCTGCCCTCATCTTGTCCCGTTCATCTTATTCTCCTCCCGTTCACTGGACCGATCACCAAAAAGTTCTAGGTGAGGACGCATAAGGATAGTATACTTCACAAACTCCTCCATGCAATCCACCAGCCGGTCGCGGTTACTACTAGACATCAGTCTCTGATCTCCCGGTTGACCCTCGTCAGGAAAATGGGTATACGCCCGGGGGATAGACGACTGGTTTGGGATAGTAAACATGCGCATCTACCGGCCGAGAATCCGCAGGGAGTTGACGGCGTTGAATGATTGCGATCCGCCGCACTCCTGCGCAATGGCAAGAGTCCGGCCTTGTGTGGGATGAACACTACCGGTGGTAAGCGGGATCCAATGAATCTGATTATGATATATTAGTATGGTGGTGAGTCGATGTCTGCTTGTCCATTGCAAAGAATGAGTGGGCGGAACCAAAACTCTGCAAGTATGTCACTGGTGAATGTTCATTGGATGACGCCGCAGACGGTAGTAGACAATTAACGGATCATTTTGGCACATCATGGATGCTTCTCCACACTCGCCCCAGGGGTCTTCACCGCCCTGAAGGCCCCTGGGCGAGTACTCATTTAATCCTCTGAAATACGCGATCGCCACCACATCTCCGTCGCAAGAAAACTGCTGTTGACGCCCCTGATCAACCTATTCCTGGCTTGTATATAATTGCTGGCATCAGCCAACTATACTCAGATTGTCGTTAGCACTGACATCGGAAAAGTATATCTTTAGCAAAATCTTACATCTTGGTACAGCAGCACACCTCTCGGCCGTGTTAACGTGACAACCATGAAGACCAATAGTTTAAATAAACGGACGATAACAGTGAAGGTCAGCAATTCCATGAGAGGCAAGATATATCCTTCAGTGCAGTATGTAGAGACTAACAACATCCCAGACTGATCAAATACCGCCATCACTACGTATCCGCGACAACCAGCGACGTTCGCGTGCACGCCGCAGAGAATATATCCAAGATCTTGAGGAACGCCTACACAAGTTCGAGGCTCTGGGCGTTCAGGCGACACGAGAAGTCCAAGCTGCGGGTCGAAAGGTGGCAGTGGAGAATACTCTCCTCCGGTCGCTGCTCAAACTGCGTGGTGTTTCCGACCGGGACGTTCAGGAATACTTGACAGCACACACAGCGAATATTTTTCTCCCAAAACTTCACTCGGACGCTGTACTAGAAGCGCGATTGCCCCCATGGAAACCTTCAAGTCTAAACACAGTCCGAGAGGGTTCCTCGCAGTTCAGCTCACTTAATCCCGAATGCAATGACCCCTTGCATGAGATGAACGATACTGAGTCTACCCCATCACTCTTGAGCCGAGCTATCAATCAACAGGTGATTATATCCGAGAACCAAATTTCCGATAGGGAGCAGCGTGTACCAGTCGACTCTCCCACTCATGGTACATCCAGATTACAGTCACCCAGCAGGAACCAGGGTTCAGGGCAGGCTACTCCATGCGAAACTGCAGCCGAGATCATCATGTCTATTCGAGACTACTCCGATGCGCGGGATGTGCGCTCGGAACTAGGGTGTCAGTCAACATCCAACTGCATGGTGAGGAACATGGATATTTTTCACCTACTAGATAAACGATAACGCGGTTAGATATTGAATTGACATTAATTTGATATAATTATTGCGGTAACCTTGTACACATTTGTTATGAAACTATGGAAATGGGGTTTTCCAAGCCATACGCCGCAAGTGCATTCTTACTAACACGGGATTCTCAGAATAAAATTCTCCTATAGAACAATATGCAAGGCAGCTTATCTAGGCCGTGATAGCATAGATCTGAAAAGAACCTGGATAGATGGTCAATAGGGTCAATAGCGCAATTAAACCAGGATGGAGGGCCATAGAGGATCAGTAACTCACTGATCCACTTATTAAAATCTAAATTCGTAATATCACTTGTACCGCCACAATACAAGTTTTGAGGTAAATATAAAGACCCTTTATAGAGATTAAGATCCAACATCGCATCAATAATAAATATGCCTAGTATTAAGTTAATACCCAAGGCTCTCTATATAACAGTGTACATACTTTTAAATTTAGTTTATCTAAGATATTCCTTGTACTTCCTTATCTAACTAGTACTAGTAATATATCTAATATATAGCGCTATATTTTTAGTGATATAATCCAGGAATAGTTCTCTAGCTATATTGTTACGGTTATCCGCGAGTCGTGGATAAGAGCTGATAACAATATGCAACGAGGAACAAGTGAGACTAGCCATTGGGAGATATAGAGACAACAAATATTACTACTATAATTAAAATACTTTGCGGCCATGTGCTGGAAAGGTCCGATTTATATCTCAATGAGATAACCATATTTTCAGCACTCGCCCCAGGGGCCCTCACCGCCCTCAGTAGTTAAGCAACAATTCACGTCAAAAAGATAATTTTCAATGTTCTAGACACTGAGCTTGGTAAACGCTCGAAACTTCCGACATCGGCCTTCACGAGTTCGGTCCCAAGGTTTGCTTTGTTTATTGCATGTCAAGCGTAGAAGTAATTATAGCGATTGTCTCTGATAGCAGGAATATGTAATTCAGATGTACTCGCTTGGTTGGGAGCTCTGTGTATCATATCCCGTTGCTAATAGCGAATAACAAATACGTAGATATCTGAGTAGGACTGATATAAGAGTAGTATGCACCGACAAAAGTAACCAAAGCGTAGATAGGGAGTTAGTTGAATAGGGATTCTATATCTCAGTGCTTGCATCCAGAGCATGTATGCTGGATGTATCCCAGCAAAACACAATACTTCTAGTCTGGAGCGCTAACAAAGTGGTCATCATTCTAGAACTAGTACATCTCAGTATAAAAGACACACTATCTTGGTTGCTTTCCCACTGCGTACTGTAATACTCTAGAAACAAGACACAGGCCCAGGGGAACCAGTTGGTCAGATGATACGTATTGGCAAAACCTGCTCTTAGTCCATCGGCATTGTAAATATTAAACAAGAACATTGACGCAAAAAGCAGGATTTGATAGAGCAACATATAATGCTACTACCGCTGTTAATGCTTGCATATGCGATTATGTAGCTACATGTAATGAGGTGGCAGATGGTCAGACACACATTGGTCGAAGGAAACACTATCATGTAACCAGGCGTGGCTTACTCGATCACTTTCTACCTACTGACATAGCCCTACTCAAGGGCAGCAAATACCCGACGGAGACGGATCCATCAAAGTCAGCCCCAAACACTTCAGGGCTCAGTTACATGAAGTAAGTGTATTTATTTACAACGTGTGCAATTCAGTAATTTTCAAGATGTCGTCCTGCGTCAGTGCATACATTAGTGTCTTGTTAAATCCCATGTTACAAAAAAAGCACACTCACCATCATCTCATTGGAATCATCGCTAATGGCATCCATCGCCCTGGCGTACACCACCTCAAATCTCTCCGGGATGCCATAATACCTACACAAATACACGGGCCGCTGATATAAGGGTGAGCCCGCCAAATGACTCCTAGTTAGCTATCTATATAGCAATCTGGGTGAATTGGCTTGTAGAAGACGTATGTTTTGCCAACCGTCTCTGTCCACAGCCCGGAATTTAAGTCTAATCGAGTTGAGTATGAATGATAAGATATTCAAAATCATATTTGCAATTCTAGTTTTGTCCATGTTGCACGGCCATATCATAGACCAATCATGCCCGATAAGATGCAAAAATAGGAAAGAACGCCAAGAAAAGACAGACAAACACCTGGATACAAAATGACACACACGCTAAAAGGTCGACGATATTATGGCAAGAGCATTTACTTGCGCTGACCATAGGCCTTGGTGGCGTAATCACCCTTGTGGACGATCAGGTCCTGGGGACGGTAGTCCTCACGGCCAGAGAAATAGCTGTCCAGAATGTTCTTGGTACCCTCGGCATAGCGGATCTGAGCATCGATCGAAGTACCAGACATGTGAGGGACCATGGCGTTACCGCCGCCCCATGGGTGCTCGGCGTAGCGGAGAGGGTGATCCTTGGGAGCGGGCTGGGGGAACCAGACATCACCACCGTATCCGCGAAGGTGGCCAGACTTGAGGGCCTCGGCGACATCCTCCTTGACAACAATAGCACCACGAGCGGTGTTCACGAGCCATGAGCCTGAGTCAAGTCGTTAGTAAAAGAGGAGGAATATTGCAGAGAGGAAAAAGAAATACTCACCAGGCTTCATCTTAGAGATGAGCTCCTTGTTGAAGAGACCCTGGGTGCTTTCGTGGAGGGGACAGTTAATGGTAACAATGTCACACTGGGACACCATGTCGGCAAGGTCCTCAACACGGCGGCAGCCGATCTCCTTCTCGACCTCAGGGCTCAGTGCCTGGTAGTCGTAGTAGAGAAGCTCCTTGCAGTCGAAGGGCTTCAAGCGGCGAAGGACACGCTCGCCAATACGGCCAACACCGACAGTTCCCACCACCTTATTCTCAAGGTCGAATTCGTTCTTCGCGACAGCAGCAACATCCCACTCGCCATTGCGGATCTGGTCATGGGCGGGGACGAAGTTGCGAACCAGGGTCAGAATCGTCATCATAACATGCTCGGCCACGGAAACCACGTTGGAGCCGGTAACCTCAGCCACGGTGATACCACCGTTGGTCTTGTTGGCAGCATTGAGGTCGACGTGGTCGGAGCCAATACCGGCGGTGACGGCAAGCTTCAACTTCTTGGCCTTGGCGAGGCGCTCCGCCGTGAGATATCCGGGGTGGAAGCTGTGGTGGGTCAGTTAGCGCGATCTCGGTCGGACCGGGGAAAGTGACGTACGGAGTCGTAATGATAACTTCGGCATCGACAAGCTCCTTCTCGAACTTGGAGTTGGGGCCTTCCTTATCAGAAGTCGTCACCAGCGTGTGGCCCTGGTCTTCGAGCCACTTCCGGATGCCGAGCTCATTCTCAACGGTACCGAGAAGACGAGGTTGCTGCTTAGCATGTTCCTTGCCCTAAAAGAAGAGGCAATGTCAGCGTGCTCGGAATGGAAATGACAGCAGCGTGGTACTCCCACGATCAGGAAGGCCTGAGGAATATGAGACGAACCTCGTAGAGGACCATAAGAACTTTGCTCTGAGCACTGGATGAGCTTGAGAAAGTCCGGGCAGCCCGGCTGACAGGGCTAGCCTTCAGAGCCGGGTTGGAGATCAAACGAGACACAGAGCGAGCAAAAGGCATTGTGAAGAGGTGTTTTTGAATTGTGATGATTGACAAAGGACTAATTGAATGTCTGGTTCATACAAAAAAGTCCCTGAGATCCGTGAGGACTTGTGTAATATTTAAAGGGAACGCCACGAGGGGAAGGGAGGGGATGGGTTTGCATAGACGGACATATCTCGGATATCATGAGATCAGACCACACCCTACGCCGGCTGGTCTAGACAGCAAGCAACGTTGGAGGAGTAACAAACTTCTTTGCGGAGGTTGGTTCACGGCAGCTTCCCCTCATGAGGGGAACCGTTTTCCATTCTTGAAGGTGTCTCCGCACCTGCATCTGTCTCCACATATCCCTTGAGAAGCGGTGTTTCGTCTGATCATAATATGGAATTGCACCCTTAGACAAGTAATTTTTCCCGTAGTAAAACAACTCATGTTTGAACGCTCCAAAGCGTCCTATAATTGATCTCAACACCTTTCGTTACGTCGTTTACGGCACTTTGACGTTATGGATCCAGGAAATCGCCAAGAGGATCCACGTTCCGTCCCTCACGCCCCGAGTTGGGAAATACTAACCAGCCAATGGCCACCTAAAACCTCCAATTGGCCTCCAGAGGAAGCTTCATAGTTAACGGGCGCATCGAACGTTTCTTCCCGGATCTCATCCAACAGTACTCCTGCTGCATTGCCGCTAGATCATGACATGGACGACTCTGTATCTTCTACCAAATAACACCCGCCATACGCCGCCATAAACCTACACAGATTCACCCATAAGGAAAGGAAGACCTGCCATAGTTTCACAATAAATATATAAATATAGAGCGAGAGAAATCACGCACATATACACTTCGACTTCTGATGTACAATTCTCAAGTCTCAACGCGAACTACCCTCCGTCTGCGCTCCAACTATGCCCTGCAAACAACGTGCCGTGGAGGGCCGTGTCTGCCTTTGAAATTGTCGCTTACTACTATATCGTTTACGCCTGATACTGTTGGACAAATGCCTTAGTCGCCGAGAGTTATCCGAGTTATCGCCTGGAAAATAACTGAATTGGGGTCCGACAGAAGCAACTACTTCGCCCCGTACAAAATTACCTTGGGGTTGCAGGAATGCTCGGCGGCGACATGATTTCTTGACGAGATTACCATCAGAAATAGCCTGAATCAACCATGTCGACACAATTCCCATAGGATAGGTAACATGAACCGGCCCGATCAACGACCCACAGTGACCTGATCGCCCAGCGCCAGACATTCGACGAGTGGAACTCTTCCTTCCCCCCAGCGGCACCTTTTTTGCCTTCTGTTCCCGGGAAAAACTTCCCGGATTCTTGTGCACGCGGGGAAATCCACGATAGCATCCCCAATTTTTACTCCAACACCACACGGAGATACGGCACCTTCTGCAGAATGCGGGACGACAAAACCGTTCTCCACGTCGTCGACGACCAAAGGCGAACAATTTCCACAAGGTGTCATCTTCGGTAACATGGACATGCTCCGCTGCTGCCAATTGTCGAGGGTTGATCGACTGCGACCGTGTCAATTAAATCTGTCAGTGTTGTCTTCGTGGTATTATTCCCGGCATTGAGCATTGTCGCGCATTCGTGAAGATTTCGTGGGTGATCATCAAAGGCCGCTACATTTCGAGTAAAGTCGGCAGTCGTCAGAAAATGTTAAGTTCCCCATTTTCCCGACGACATTTTACCTGCGCCAGACACATTTCGACGCGCCGAATGGCCTAACATATTGCCATGGGCAAGGAATAGTAATCACCGGTTGAGCTTATGAGTTGAAAGAATTGTCCAACCCAAGTGGTCCGAAACCCGATCGCGACCGGGAGGTATGCATCGCGTGAATCTGCATGATCTGACCAGCCGTACCAATGCGATGGCAAAGATGTTTACCTTTCCAATACAGGCCCTACTTGTCGCTGAAGAGCATGGTCGAGGCAGCGTCGTGTGGAATCATGTTCAACCAGGGCTGAACAAAGACACGTGAGTAGCGCGATAGATATCAGCTGACGCGACCAGCTTCTTCCTTGAGCTTGAGGGCTATACATAGCCCTCTGGGACCTCTAGCCCTGCGATCCTCCATTGTGCCAAAAGTCCACGAGCCAGACTTCCTCTTTTGCCCGAGCCCACGGCCTTGAGCAGTAGCGAGGACTTGCCATAACCAATTCTGGTGTCAATGTGGTCTTTCGTAGCTCAGTCTCCTGAGCCCGAACTACGTTCGTATATGCAGATGGGTCGGGGAAGGAGATATAAGTTGGTGCACCAACCCATATACCCCTCCCAAAGCGCCGGTGGGTTTTGTCTATCTCCTTAGAGTATACCACTCCACGAGTATCATTGACTGGCCTTTACGACATAATCGGCCCTCGAAACTGTGGAGGATGGGCAAAAATTGCGATAGAACCTCTTAACAAGGTACAAGCCGCCGTTAGCTACAGGAAGCACCAGGTGATAATCCACATCGATGAGGCATAGTTGGTAACTAGAAGGGCAAATGGTAGATCGAATACGACCCTTGTGATGTCTAGAGCTAAGGCCTTAGCGAGGAGGAAATTGTAGAGGACAAGCAATCTTTTAGCTGCCAACCTATGCTTCAGGACGATGATAGTGTAAAAAATCATCACAGCAGCCTATATACCTTTTCGTAGTTGTCACGGGCGTACTTTGAGTTTTCTTCGCCTCGCTCCAGGGATTTAGAAAATGTCTTCGTGTCATGCTAAGCAGAGCTACCAGTAGCCATTGAAGTTTGAGCACGCAACGTTATTTCTTTTGATACAATTGTAATGATCAAATAAATCGATTATGATATCCGTAGGGGGACCACACTGCAGTGAGTCTCAGGGCAAACTTGTCGCGCTATGTCACATTCCTACCGAGCATGGAGATATATATTTGGAGAACCACTACAGGTAGTAGCAAGTTGCGTCTATGGCAGAGGCAACCATTGAGTAGCCCACACCAGGAACATGATAAAACAGTTCTGCAGACATTCACACAATGAATACACATCTTCTGTATCATACCAGGGAGCATTAAGACCACTTTGGCGTGATCATGGCAAAATAACTTCAAAATTCCATGTTGACAATCTTGGCCAATGCGGTCAGTGCTCATTCCATAACGAAGCTAACCCTTTAGAGTTAGACTCATCGCGCTTCTACGCGATTGTAACAAGTGTCTCATGTTTGTGATTATTCAATTATTATTATATGTAGTTATTCTCTCTATAACATAATGAGGTATCATCAAACACGTCGCTGCAAACTAATCACCAATTGATACAGCCATCCTCACTCCCTTACTCCGTATACCATCTTAACTTTTCTATATACACCCTGCCCTCACTAATGTCATCGTCCATCGCCCAAATCAGTTCAATTCGTGGGCGGCAACCTGCAAGAGGTTGTCCTCACCCAGGGCATTCTGAGTGTAGCGTGCGTTGTACTTAAGGATCTTCTTGACCTTGTTGTAAGTCTGCACGTTGAGAGGGAGAGGCTCGGTGCTGAGGTACCAGACAACCTCCTCAGTGCAGGGAGGGGTGGTAAGGGAACCGGTGTACTGGTAGACTCCGTGGCGAGTGAAGTGAGAACGAAGGCCCTCGAAGTCCAGCTCGCCGGTGGTGGTGTAAGTGCCGGCATCGGCGATGTCATCGATGTGAGCGAAAACGGAGTCGAAAAGGGGAACGGAGTAGCCGAACTCCGAGAGCTGGAAGAAGAAGCCAACGACAGCAGTCTCCTTGGCTGGAAGGAAATGGTCAGCGGGTATTTACATGACAAGACAGGATGATCGGGAACCTACCGGCAGTCTGGAAAACGAAGTGGACTTCCATGGGGAAGTATTCGTCGTTGACGCGGTGCTCACTGGGGGTATGGAAGTGGAACTGGGCCAGAGGGTAGGTCTTGTTGTTGGCCACCAAGGAGCCATTAGTCAGGACAACCTCGAGACCAGAGCCCAGGTTCTCGAACTTGGCGTTGTCGGCCGAGGGCAGGTTGAGCTTGAGGGAGCCCGATGCAGCATAATCGATGGCATCGGTGTCAATGACAATGGGCGACTGGTGGCTTCCCTTGGAGCAGGCCTCGTTGGCCTCATCAAGACCATACCAGTTCAAGGGGCCGCCGAGGTTGGTGTAGTTGAACTTGTTGATGTCAACCAGACCATCTGCCGCACGGCGTACGACACGGTTGGGGATGCAAGAGGCTGATGCCCCGGCAAGCAGAGGGAGAAAAGCAGTGATGAACTTCATGATGGATGAACAAAGAACAACAAGATAATTGGGTTGAAAGCAAGGTACCTACATGAGTGAGAGGCACTGTGCTACTTATACATCCCTGAAAGAAAACTTGTGGCACGTAACACCCTACTTCGGAGTACCGGTGATTGTCTTTCTACGCTCAGTCGAGATCGACGGCCCACAAGCCCTATTCTGCTTCTATGGCCCTTTCTTTAGTTGACAATGTTTCCACTCCAGATTCCCCGGGCCAGCACTTTGTGGCGCTAGGAAACCCCACAACACGGCTTATGGACCTACCTTTCATGAACTCGTCACTATGCTGCCGAGCGGATGGACAGGCTAGCTCTGTGGGCTGCTGAGATCTGGCATCGTGGCCCGAGATCGACCGGTGCAATAATGAAAATTTCCATTAAAGGTGAGAACCGGGAAGCACTAACATGGTTTCAATATTTAGATACACAGTAACAATAGCCTTGGCGTTTCAAACTCTTGACGGAATGTTGGGCCATGTGTTCGCCAGGCCCTAGAGGATGAATTACTACTGAGCGGGAGCGGGGCCATTCGTTTACTCTAGTATGTTCGCAAAGGGTTGTGAGTGCAAATGCTACGTCCCTTGAAATCCGATCCTCAGGGGTATGAGAATCGGTCAAGGGAGAGTTTGGATGGTGACAGACGGGATCTTCCACTGTAAACTTTTCGATAGTTCGAAGCTCTTCCACACAGGCCAGTTCACGATGACCCCTTTGTTATTCGTCTAGTGAACAGATTCGTCGAAAGTCCTAGCCCTATTCAGGAAGTGCCGCTGGGGCAGCCTCCAGCAGAGCCGCGGAGATATCTTGCCAATCTCTTGCCTGACTGGGTCGCTCGGATGCAAGATCAAGTCCATATCGACGACAATCGTGTGGGACACTAATAATAGTACCAGTGTGGCTTCCCTGGAACAGTATTCGGAGATGTGCGTGTTGCGATATGATTCGCCAAGCCTGCTAAGCGAATACTAAGCTCCGCGAGTTTATCGGAAATTTTGGGCCGTGGGTGGAGACAATTGGCAAAAATGAGCCGTCGAGAGGCCGATCGACAGCCCAGATTCCTATATTGGTAGAACATAGGGATTCATTGGGTCCTCTTATCCTCGAATCGGAAGCATCGTTGTCCGTGCAGAACATCGCGTCTACCCTTGAGGTATTATCACCTTCAAAGGGCGCAGTTAGCAGGGCGCCATGAATAGTACCATTAATCGTGAGCCTTCCAGGACCACTATAAGTGAATACCATGGAGGTGAGTGCCTTGGACTTCGCTCCTAGGATCGGCGAGGTTTAATGGAGATGCTCACTGTTCTTCCGTAGATTATGATCGACTAATAAAGTTACCTATTACCTAATACTATCATGGAGGTTGGGGACACAGTCCCATGGCTACGGTACCGAATCTGAAGAACAGGCCCACTTGAACATCCTCGGATGTTCGTCCGATCCGAATTTGCCGTGATGATGGATCTAACTCCAAGGGACCAGCCTTGTTGGCCTGGACAAAAGGAGTGGCATATCCCTAAGAGATGCAAACACTTACTCTGTATTCATTCCTACACCAATTGCACCCCAAGCCCAAATCTATCCCCACTGGGGATAGACGCTCCACTGAAATGGTGGCCAGCTGAAGCTAACTCAAGTGGGCTGGCTGACCAGGGTGGAGTCCAACTACGTCCGCATATTTTATTAGAGTGAATGCCGCCGCCTCTCGCAATATCGGTACTTGGAATACCGATTCCACCCATACCCTGAGACGGGTGGATGCTCACTCGACACCCTCTCGTGTTCACTAGCGCTGGATCATCCTTCCTCTCATGTTAGCACTTCATCGCCCTTGCTCCTCAGGCTGGCACTATGTAAGGCACCTCATCAGGGGGTCAACTAGTACAAGGCCATTTTACTAAAAGACCAACATTACCCGCGAGATATCTCTCGGGTGCCCTAGAACCTACTAAGTAGCGCACTGGATAAGCTAAGGTCCCGCGTGCCTTCCACACTATTCACAGCAAGAAATTAGGAGAAATATTGGGCAAAGACTCTATTATACCTGATTACCGTCATAATTGAAGATTGTTAGAGATTTAGACCGAACTTGGATTGGAGCGTGTGGATGAGTTTACGGGCATGCTAAAGAACGTCAGAGTTGGGTTGTAGTGCCAGAATCATCCTTTCCTAGGAGAACGCTGAACAAGACAATATTACCCCCCCTGCAGGCTTGACGTCATCTTGGATCAAATGGTCTACATTGCCGATGGGAAATATAGAAAGGGCTGGGGAGAGAGCGCTCCGTCACCCCATTTGATAGAGAATAAGATGACTTGCTGTATTTCCTACGTCGGTAAACATACACGGCGTATAGCTACTAGAGACCATAAGCTCATTACTTTCTTAAAAAGTAACGTTCTTGCGATAATGCTCCATGAGGACGCATATCAGTGTGCTACCAATATATGGTATTTTCACTACTTAGCAGTATAGTAAGCGTACTTTCATGATATTACCTATTTAAACTAGATCACCTACAGTGAGCTGTGACCAGTCATATATAGAATTATATATCTATATATATACTGATTTCAGGGTAATTGCAATAGGAATGATCAATTCTCACTATGGATCCTGTACATAGTGGAACCCGCAGGCTGGGTTATCTAGTCCCTGATTGGCGGGCTGAACCCGACCGGACATCTGGATTTCTACCCCGGAAATCACGGAGGTCTTTGCCTCCATCTCTATAGCCACCCTTACGTTGATGTGAATTGGAATCAACGACAATGCCTGATGGTGTTGACTTTACGCAGGTTGGCCTGAGCCGGAATTCTCATATTCCTGCTGTACGTACTGTTTGCTGGTATGGAGCGCAGCCACTAACGCGTTGCATAGTGTACCGAATGTCGAGCCCGAAAAGCGAAGGTTAAACCACTCTTAGCATGCTTCTTGCTGTAGTGCTTGTCATATTGCCTTGCTGACACATAGTAGTGCACCAAGACTCGACCGTCATGTGCACACTGTAGAACTCTTAACAAGCCCTGTGTGTATCCAGAAAAGGTGAAGAGATCGCCTTTGACTCGGCAGTATGTTCTCACGTGATTCATTTATGAAACATTTCTTACTGACTTGACCACTGAGGCATCTCACCGCAGTTGAAACCAGATTGGAAGTGCTTGAAGCGGCACTGGGGAAGCTGTTTCCCGGCGGTGCTACGGATACCATAATCCGTTCGTTGCTGAGCGACTCACCGGGTTTCGATATTCCTTCTCAGCCGAGCACAGAACCTGCCTCAGTTGCCAATGTACCTGTCAATTTGCCAATGCAAAATGAACCATCTCTAGATTCTCAGCAGAATGGTGCGTCTCTTAGAGCCCTTTGTTGGTGACGAATCTGAGAGGATAAACAGATCCGATAACCGACAGTTCACTAGGTGATTTCATCGATGTTCAGATAGCAGAACCTCAGGGCTCCTTGGATGTTCATAGTTTGGATCCACAGCCGAGTGATCTCCCGCCTTCGAAGACAGACAGAGATGAGGCTAGGTTGATTCGGGCGTATTTTGAGCATTATCATACCATCTTCCCGTTTATCCATGAAACAACATTCATGAAACAATATGAAACCAGAAGCCTTGTCCCCCAAGACCGCGAATGGGCGATCCTCTGTGATATGGTATTGGCAGTTGGATCATGGTGTCTCCAGAACAATGACGACTCAAGCAACGGTCACATCTTTGCTCAGCGAGCAAAGAAGAGGTTGGACCAGTTACCTATTCTTGGTCAATCTTCGATTAGCCTAGTTCAGGCTCTACTACTAATGAGTCACTACCACGAAAAGTATGGCCAGCCGACAGATAGCTGGACGTTTCTCGGCCTTGCAACACGGATGTCGATCGGCTCGGGGCTTTACCAAGAGTTAACATATTCTCGTGATGATATTTCCCCCTTGGTTAAAGAGATGTGGCGACGGGTTTGGTGGAGCGTGTATTGCTTTGATAGTTGCTCATCCAAGATCCATGGTCTACCCATTCTGCTGCCGGAGGACAAACTGATTACTGTCAATCCTGTGTCGAATATAGCTGATGAGGTATTCATTCTATCCCCCTTAATAAAAGAATAATTACTGCTGCTGCTAACATCCTATCAAGGACCTGACAGAGGCAAGTCGGCTCCATCCAAACGAGCGGGACAATTGGACAATATATACCGGATTGATTTTACAATCTAGCTATCACCGGATGGCAAACAGCATTAACAACCGGATACTGTCTACCGATCAAATAACCCTCTTTGATATGAATACATACGAACAAATGATTAACCATTGGCATAACAACCTCACCCTCTGCACGCAACATTCCAAGGTGGATGAACTGCCTGTCTGGGCTCGGTATGCACGCGATCGGCAAATGCTGTGTGATCGGAGCCTCCGACTTCTCATTCATCGCCCAGCACTTCTGGACTGGCTGAGAAGAAAGCAGATATCTCGTGGCCAGGCTATCCTGGGGGAGGAACCAAGCGAGCGACAATGCCGCACTAGTGGCCTAAACCTGGCTCGTGGTACCATAAAGCTCACTTCACGGCTGATTCAAGAGCATCAGTATTCCAATGTTACTCTGCCATTTATCCTGTTTGTGCCAACCCCCCTTGATCCTGACCGCTGACAAAAGGTTCACTGACATTATCTCGGTCACCTCAGATATGCTCTTCTGCACGCCGTCCTCGTTCCTATTATCCATCTGAAGGCTGATCAGTCTGTCCCCGAGTCTATAACATGGCTTCAAGACATTAACGAGGCCAAGCAAACGCTGTCCTTCGTTTCAACTCAGCATGACGCCTTGGCAACTCATTTTCTTACCATTCTCAACCAGATTACTCCGTCCTCTTTTACAGTTATTGACGAGAGCGAGAATGGCATCTCAGAGCCGCTGCAGCCCAGTGACCTCAAGCCTGCGCCGACGGGCATATTTGGTAATAGTGAGCTCAGATTGTTAGGACCCACCATCGCGGGGCCTACATCCCACTTGGCCTTCTCGGAATGGATAAACGGTATGCCATAGGATAGATGCTTATATTCCAACATGACGATTAATCCACAGCTTGTTCGAAAGGCCTCAGTCCGATTACCAGGTTCGCCATATTGGCTGACCTAGCGTCTTAACCTGCCGAGATGCCCTTGCGTTGTCTGTTTTCTTTCTTTTTTTTTCTTTTTAATTCATCATTCGCAGAGATATGTATCGCCCTAACTCAGTGGAAGAGAAGCAATGTTTCACATTGTCTTGCCCAGTACAAAGTTATTACACCCCAGGTTCCTCTACACATTCGATCCCGCATTCTGGTATGATCCACTCAACTCCTCGATCATGTGGGACTGCATGAACTGCATGAAAGTTATTGACTGCACCGCTGGATACTTGCAATTATCCAACTCCGGTTTGAGATATGTCTGTCCATTGATACAGTAATACTGGTAGAATCTGAATTGCATCGTCAGCATTCAAACCTCAAACCACAGTCAAGAAGTAGAAACATACAAGGCTAGGTATGCATAAATATCCGAAGGATCCTTATCATAGATTGAGTGCATTCGGTGATACAGATCCTCCTTGGACCCGAGTCGCACTAGCCGTGGTCTCTTGCCATAGACTTCAGCAAAGTCATCAGCAATCTGGTGGATGTTCTTTCTGTCACCCAGAACTATGATGAATTAGCATCTGAAAATACGGACAGGTGATGTCTATAGCCTCGCGCAGAACTCACAGTGTTGCATGCCGACGGCATTCGGGTCCGTCGCAACAGCCGCCACGAACGCAGCCGCAGTGTCATAGGTAGTCGACTCCCAAACCTCATCGCCGTCTCCCCAGTATGAGAAGGTTATCTCCGGCGGATCAAAGACACCGAAGTACCCGCTCCAGAAGGTCTCCATAAACGCCCCGATCAGCACATGAACCCCCTGAACAGTGGGCTTGGAGTCCAGATGCGCCTTGACGAGCTTCATCGGATCCTTAGCTGGATGCTGGCCGAGTCCCAACTTCGTGAAGTCGAGGCAGTAGTCACTCGCCAGATAGCGCGTGACCCCCTCGAGCTCGCACGCATCCACGAGCACCTTCTGCCCATCTGTCATGAACTGATTGTCGCCTAAATAGCAGCAGACAACAACATGGCACCCGCGCACGAACGCTCGAGCGTCCACCAAGCTCATGGCGTCACCTTGAATCGTGGCAATGCGGTCGGACGCGCGAAAGTGGTCGGGTAACTTGGAGGCATTGCGGCAAAAGCCCCGAATGTGGACTTCTCCGTGGGTCTGCAGCAAATGCTTGACTACAAGTCGCGCAAACTTGCCTGTGATGCCTGCGATGCCGACAGTGAAGGTCATATTGTTTAGGAAAAATGTAAATATCCGAGTATCAAAGGGATATGGTGTCGAGTGACTTTATAAGACAACGAATGGACCAAAAGCCGCCATGCCTCTGCGTGTCAGAGACAATTTAAATACACTGGCTTTTGAGAAAATGAATTCGGGGCCATGAATCATTACAAATAAAAACATCGTCAAATGAGGTTGTCAACTTGCCTCCAACCAATGAAATCGTCGGTTGACAGTCGTCCGGAGTGGTTCGCATCGGCTATCCAGCCATCCCACCGTCGCGCTGGCGTTGCTCCCGTCCGAGTCCGAAGCGCAACCTGATCTCAAACTCATGTCGGTCAGTCCTACATGTGGTTCAGCCGCTCTAGATGCACTGATGCAGGTATGTATGACTTCATCTTCTTCCTCTATGGCTCCTTAGTGGGAGTCAATATCATCAACCGGTGCACCTCGCTTTATGTATGAACTGAGTTAAAATACGGACCAGAGTGGGCCTCCTAAAGTGAAAGCAGCATTTTAAAGAGAGTCGCATTACAAACTACCGAAGAAAAATATATTGAATGGACCGGGACTTTAGAATACTCTAATAGGTTGTTTCCTTATTCAACACGACCTGATCTAATTTACAAGTACATTGTCAAATAACATCGTTAATCCTAGACCTAGTGTAGGCTTCGACCAACAGCCCTTGAGATATTTAAAGATAGTGAAATGAGAAATCCAACACAATAAGCCTCGCCAGGCGCTGGGGACCTCCTTGTCTGTCGATTTAGGCAAGGCAGACACCGTCGATGTGCTGCTTGCGATAGAGACCAATGCGGCATTCAGTTCCATCAGGGTAGGTATTCAGGGAGGCTTGAAACTCCGGAAGGTCGTAGTATGACTTTAGCGCCGCCGTTGACTCCCAAATAGCGTAGTTGAGCATCGTGTCGCTACCGTTGACGCCGCGGTGAAGTTGGGTTGAGATAAAGCCAGGCTGCTTCTTGGCCAGGTCGGCATCTATCTTCCAAGCAGCGAAGGCCTCGTCCATCTTACCGGCCGGAATGTGAAAAGTGTTGACTAGCACGCAGGAGCCGGCTTCGGGATGTTCCTCGAGCTGCTTGACCAGTGGAGTGCGAGGGTCGATGTCTATGAAAGTAGCACCCATCTTGATAGTTTAGAGGAATATTATTGAGATTCAACGAAGAATAGTAAATTGGTTTTCCAAATGGAGATTTGATGGTAAGAAATGCATCTTCCCTCTCTCATAGCCAGGAATTTAAAGAAACATATACTCGATACTGTTTACATCGTGATTCTGTTCGAGGTTGTCGGGCCGAGTATGATCGCCCTTTACGGCACGGCAGAAAATCAGTGGGGACGGAGTAGACTCTACCGACGATTTGTTTGGCCAACCGTGTGGATCATGAATATTCTTCTATAGTATGACATTATTTAGCGCTGGGTACTTCATTGATCGGAATGTTATAGAACGAAATGTTATGTTATCTAGCAAGGGGTCCTAGGTTTCACAGTGCTGTCACATACCCACAGAGAAGGATCATGCTATACTTGACGATATAAGGCTCCGCATTCTTAATCAAACATAGGTCCGGACAACGCTCTACCGTGAATCCGATTGGGCAGTGATGCAGATGACGATGTGCCATCTTCTTGATAGGATCTTTCACGGCTTGGCTGCGTTTCGTTCGGGGACATCGGCCTTCTCGCTCTCCGAGCAAAACTCCGTCACCAGTGAGTCTTGACGAAGTCAAATGGTGTCAGTTACTTAGTGTAGAGCTATCATGTTGTCGTCCTGGTTGCCATGCTGCCCGAATGTCATTCCCCGCACTAAATCAACGCTTCAACTCATATCATACATGTAAACGGAAAGAGCGTCCGCCGATTCTGGCTGTTCGAAGATATCTACACGAGGAGGGTATGCTCGCCATCGGCGATTCACTAGACCGTGTAGTTGTATATTTACTCCTCTATTATGACGGGTTTGCTAAATCACAGGTCTATCACTTCTGTTTTCTGCAGGCAGCTGGCGCGTCCGTGCTTATAAGTCTTGAAGATTGGTGAAAGAGTTCGCACGGACGTAAAACGCAAGCATATGATGATAGCTATAGCTTGCAACGAGCGGACACTTTAGACAGCTCTCACATCCTTTACACCTTGTATTTGACATACGTCTAGTGGGCTTCCTCATAGTTAAAGACCAAACTACTATTTCTTGGTATACAAGCCAACTCGCATTTCGCATTCTTCCAGTCGTCAATAAAACTCTTAGCAACAGCTTAGTCCTTCACATGGACGCTCTTTTTGCGTAGAAATAAGATAGATGGATTGATTACACTTGAAAAGAAGACACAGCGCCACATCTCTTTCATCCCCCTCAGTCCAAGGTAAAGGACAGGCATCCGAACAGGCGATGCAGCTATCTGGCAAACCGCGATGAAATTTGTGCTTATTAGATTATTAAATATTTCCAATGTTCAATCGTCAAGACATCAGCTTCCGCTCTTAGGTCGATTCTGGCGGCTTGGTGATGTTTGTCAATGTGTCCCTATATGCAGTCAACATCTTTAATCACAGAAAGAACAAGAGAGTAAAAGAAAGTCGAATTGGATTACCCGTTCAGCTTCTTAAT
Source organism: Aspergillus nomiae NRRL 13137 (assembly GCF_001204775.2). Taxonomy (NCBI): domain Eukaryota; kingdom Fungi; phylum Ascomycota; class Eurotiomycetes; order Eurotiales; family Aspergillaceae; genus Aspergillus; species Aspergillus nomiae. The sequence continues at coordinate 143,718 of NW_015378060.1, forward strand.
GAGCATACCAAGCCCTTCATGAGAGTAGTCCTTGGCATTCCACATATCCTTATGATACACAACCTTCTCATTAGGCTCTTCGCCTTCAAGCCTAAGGCTGATAAGACTGTCTGCAACTTTGGAGGCATGAATACCAGCAAAAGTGTACTTCTGCCGCTGCTTCCAGACAAGTTCGTGCTCCGTCGACGACGTGACTTCCGTAGCCAGTGTCTCAGACTTAGAAAACAGTTTTGGGATACCATACCACTGGCCTGCTATCTTGTATCTACGCCTTGTCAGTGAATGCTGCCTGAGAGTCAGGGTTTCAACCAATACCGCGTGTCGCAGTAACTGAATGGATCGTCGTAGATGGCCTTCTCGGCATAGACCTTCATGTCGTCTTCCGAGGCACTGCCCCCGTAAAGAGCAATGATGCTTTTCTGGATGGCCGCCCGTGAAGGCGAAAGTGAGATCGACCTCTCTGGGTGAGGCACGTAGTCTACATCGCCATTCACGTTCTTTGGTCGCTCAGGATGTGGCTCGATGTCCCTTGGGTCGGGGTGTGGGGATGTTGACGATGGCATCTTCGATGGGGAAGGCGAGAGTGTCAACTTATAGGTGATGAACACACTGTACAGAGATTTGTAGTGTTGTACCCTTGAGGAGACAAGAAAGAATTAGGCCAAGCCCTGTTGATATGCCAGACCGTTGGACAAGCATGACGTCACCCGAGTGTCAGTAACCTGACTTCGATGGACCCTAAAAGACTCTATGGCTCATCCCAGAGAAATGTTTGATTTTCTTTTGCCGTAAACATAAGGTCTATGAATTTGTCAGGCTCGAGAAGATTAACAGTCGTACCTCTGGCACATTGTGCCTATCTGCCCGATCAAGAAAACACCATATCAGAGTGTGAGGGCCCAGGGATTGTCTCTTACACACGTTGGCTCCCACTAACCGCACACGACGAGCTCTTCTAATCTCTGTCAATATTAGTGCGCCCCAGCCATCATATGTCTTTGAATGTTTCAACTCTGCCACTTTTGTGTTTGCCTTGCCTCGGGAGCCTTCTCATTCTCCTTCTAATATATGCCTTCCTACATAAGTCTGCTCCCGATCTGGTGCTACTAGAATTACACGCTTTGGTAGGGTATTCACATATCTAGGCTGCACCTCAATGGTCAATAGCAGCAACATGGATTCGCTTTGCTTTACTCGAGGTTTTGCTCGGGGCTAGGTTTGGCAAAGTTCGCTAAGCAGGAGCCTTCCTTATCTTCGCATGGAGATCTAGCTTATTATATGCACTGACACAATGTGTTTTAGAGGGGTATTAAAATGCAAGGCCTGGGTGCCTGATTGTTCATGGCTGCCTTCTAACCCCTTTTGTTCTCTCTGGACAGATATATGGTTGCCTCATTTGTCCACCTTATAGCACATACCGTAGAATTCTAGAAAACAGCAAAGAAAATTTTTGTTTCTCGAAGAAATATATAAACCATGGTGCAAGATCGACATATGCAAATTCCGGTGGAGCCATGACTTTGCACCAATGTGTTCGCCGGGCTCCGAGCGCTCGCGGGTTGCAACTCCTCGGGAAGCCTACTGTACATTGTGCACACTACCAATCCACTGGCACACAGAGTGCATATTGCTCTATGAAATACATTATGATGAGCTACATACGCATTAAGCCTCCTGAGCTTGGTATTAACCTAGGTTAATAAGCATTACAAAGCAAATGGCCCTTCATCGGCCGAGGCTATATATAGAGTTGTGCCAGAGTGGGTCGAGACCAAATTTTGTGACGAGCGATGCAACTCTAGCCAGGCTACGGCTTGGGCCAAAGTATATCTACGCCTATCGAAGCCAACGGTTGTTCTTGTTCTCCGTGGGTACCCGCACGCCCAAAAGCTAATCCTGTGCAGAGTTAATCCCTTGGTCCCTTAATTCGGGAACCCTGTGCTTCCACACAACATGAAAGGATAATGGGTTCCGGCTGTTACCATTGGCCCTGGAGAAAATGTTACATGCTGCCAGCCTCTGGTTTGTTGTCTTGCCGTAGCATTTTCGCCAATTTGACCACCTACACTACAGCTATACCAACGGTCGTAACTGGGGAATAGGTACGGATATATGCGGAGTTATAATAAACCAAATAATGTTAGTGCATTAGTACTGGCCACGGATATCTAAGACATTGGCACTGGCAAGCGTCGGTCACTGTCGATCCCTTGACATATGGCCCACCCAATACTTTGGGTCAGTTGTGACTAGCTCAATGACGCAACTTCTGTTAAGAGAACTTCATTCTAGCCCTTCACAAAGGCCCAGAGGATATATGAACTTTACTAAGGAACGCGTTACTATTTCCCTTTATAGTGGCTATCCCCGAAACCCAATCGCCTACTCGGAGACTATCTCTTTCGGTCATCGCCAGTAAACTTAGTCGGTCAACCGAGATTGCCCTTCCGCGAAAATGGTTTCTCGGGCTGAATCTTCGCACGGTAAATTGTTCCCGCGCTCGGTGACAGAAAATAAATGTAGGATTGGCGTTCAAGAGATATATGGACCCCCTTGTCAAACACCTTCACTGAAAAGCTTGGTTCTTTAGCTTTAGATTTAGGAAGTAAACCATCGTATTGTACACAGAACGGATGGTGTCACATGGTCCCACACTTTGATATAAATATTGTCCACGGGTTGTCTATGCATTCAGGGGTCGAGATAATAAGTAAAAGACGTCTAAGACAGAATAAAGTGATGATAGAGGACGTATAATAATTACAGGCATGTAACACGTGAGAGACTAAGCCATCAAGCAGCCAACTGCCGTATCAAGAAGGTCCACGGCCCATGAGTTCCTCGGGTTGCGTTGTAGATCTTGCCTCTCCTGGATCTTAAGCTTTCGAACCTGGCAGCATAGAACGGAACGGAATTGTCAGCATCACCGAACATGAACCACGGTACCGTAGACCCCGATCATTTGAACGTACCATAGAGACCCTACCAAGTCTCATGCAGCCGGCGCGGATCCAACTCGCTATCTGGCCTCGTGGGTCACCTCAATCCGGTTCGAGACTAGAATACTGCTTGCGATGGTTCCAGTGGGAGACGAAGGGTATGTCTTCAAGTTGTGCATTTTAACGTCGCCGACCATTCGTTCCTCGCTCTCGGTCAATGTGAGGGTCCCCGATGTAGGATACCCACTCGAGGGCTTTCGGCGATTCCGACTCCGCGAGTCACCGCCCCCGCCACCAATACTCTGGAATCCACTAGGGTATTTGTGCGTCGGGGTTGAGTTGAATGCACTTCCGTAAACGCGTCCGAGCCAGGATTTGAACAGGTGGAATATCATGGGTAGGTTGGTCGTCATAACTGCGACGAATGTCTCACGTGTGCCCCAGGCGCCGCTTAGCTCTGCGCCGTGGAGGGGGTCCTGTACGTGGTTAGAAGCATAGCCCCGCGTGCGCGAATCAGGATGATAGGTGTACTTACCACCAGGACAAAGATACTCTTCAGGGTGGCGCAGACAAGAACGAACACGCCGGCGCTGAGTACAACTGTAGAGGCTATCTTCTTCGCCAATCTCAATTTGGTGCTCCATAAGACTGGAATTGGGATCGTTATCAGGTAGAGATCGGTGCTGACGTTCGCGGCGAAGGAGACCCAGACTATCGGCTTGGAGATTGCAGCCTGGCAGATATCTAGAAAAGCCGTATGTATGTTAGTGGAGATTCAATGGTATAGCGGAGACGAAGCACTTTCTTCCAGGGTCTGGGTTAATCTGCCAGTATTTGTGAAGGGGTCGGCATGCCGCGAAGATTGTTACAATGCTTGCGATAAAAGTCCCGATGACAAGGGCAAAGCCAATATAAACCGGGACTCGATAACGGCGTCCAAGACCGTCCTATTGATTGTTATGTGCTATTCGAGATATATTGCTCGTCGGAGGGCTGTACCGTAAGTCGAACATAAAATGCCAGCATCGAGAGCTTGAGTGACCAGATCAAGGCCGAATATGTAGTCCACCCGGCGACCTGTATCTTGGATCCAATAACCCTACATGACGGAATAGCCTTAGTCGCGACTGACAAGAACTTCCACCGTTGTGTCAATGCGACATACCTAAATCTGTATTCCGGATCGTCGATAGACAGTGCGGCGCGTTGGGCATCTGTCATACCATTATTGGCCAGACCGTGGGCAACATTTCCCACGCTGTATGCAAGAGCCGTCTGTGCGGTGTAGAATATCTACAACGATCAGTGTTAGTGTGCTAGTGAGCTGAATGTGATCGATCAGGACACGAACAATCCCAACCCAGATAAGGTAATCATCGGCTCGCAGATTCCTCAAGCCCACGGCGCTTCCTCGGGCATATGTCCTGAGAATAGTCGCGGCAACACCAATCGAATAGAGGGTCCATGACTCAATAGTGGACTTGTGGAATGCTGCTTGAGCAGCCTCTTCTCCGGCGCCCCTTGTCACGATGTCGAACGCGATACCGGTGGACATTCTTAAGCAACAGATTTAGAAGGGCATTGTGGATAAAACGACAACTAGAGCGCAAGTCAGAGAGCGATAGGTCACTTGTAATGTATTTCTTATAGTACATAAGGTTTCGCTTTCCCCCCACCAATTTGTTTGCGACATCGCCGGGTATTGATGGTAAAGCCCTACCAGCGCAACACCACAACCACGGGGCTCTTATAAGACCAAGACCAATTTTGCGATCGTCGCACCAGTGGCCTCGACGTTAGCTAAACTGGCCAACAAGTCAAGCGACCGTTTCAGACAGACTTGGGCGCGAACGAGGTTATCTGCGCCTCAGCCGTTTAGGTTACTCGTCTTCCGAAGGAGTCCGATTGAGGTTCCATTATTATGGCCAACAGTTTAACCAAGACCCGCAGTGGAGGCATTAGCGTGAGTTAGATGGTGGTTGAACGTGCTAGTTAGGGGATCACCGTCGACAGTTGGTCAGCAAGACGGGGGTTGAGAACGAACTCCCACGCTTGGGTGGATCTTCGCATGGCGAGAAAAGATGAGGTAGCATTCGCCAAGCATCGATTCAGGCCACGCACATGCTAGGGCACGAATGGTGATTTAGCTTGAAACAGTGGAACAGGAACGTAGATTAGGGATCTAGCAGAATTGACTCCGTGCATAGATTAAATAATAACATTGTCACCCGCATTCTCGTGGAACGGCCAGGGATTCAAATCTGACTGAGCATATTCTGACTGGTCACCTCGGCCGATCAGAACCATTTTTGCGACCGCAGGAAGCTGGCTTGCGTCTTGAGTATTTTTTTGTCTCCCTCCCCTTGGCTTTGTGGCATTTTTAAGTATTTCCTGTCACCATGCTTCGACTTAAAATGGAAGTGGTCGCGGCTTTGGCTGCGTGGTCGATTGCCTCGGTTTGTGAGACCGTGCCTGTGTCTAGCCATTGGACTCGAGGCCTCTGTCCACGATCGAATGACGTGAATGATCTAGGGATCAAGCTTTCGCCTACCGCCAAAGTCTATTACCCAGGCTCGGAAGAGTTCGACGTGGCATCAACCCGGTGGTCAGTCTTAGATGCCCCCAAAGTAAACATCGTTGTCGTGCCGGGTACGGAAAACGATGTGGTCGAGACGGTAAATTATTTTTTCATTCCCCTCATCACCTCATGCCTTGTCCATACAGCCCTCCAATTGAATAAAAATATATTAAGAAGGGATAAAATACTAATTGGCTCGGCTTAGGTGAAATATGCGAATGAAAAGGGCCTGCCCTTCCTTGCGTACAATGGTGCCCATGGTGCAATTACGACCCTGGGTAAGATGGACCATGGTATTGAAATCTTTCTGGAGCAGCTGAATACCATCGACATTGCGGAGGATGGGAAGACGGTGAAGATTGGTGGCGGAACTGGATCGAAGGCAGTGACCGATACGCTCTGGGCGGCAGGAAAGCAAACAGGTGAGTCGACACTAGCGACTCAAGCTGAGGTGACCATGGATATTGACATGGAGATAGTGAGCGGTACTTGCGAATGTGTCAGCTTTCTGGGACCTGCACTCGGTGGAGGCCATGGCTGGCTGCAGGGGCACCACGGTCTCGTTGCGGACCAGTTCGTTTCTATGAATATCGTCCTGGCAGACGGGAGCTTGAAAGTCCTGGATAACCAGTCAGATCTCTGGTGGGCGATGAATGGTGCTGGCCATAACTTCGGTATCGTAACCTCCGTTACTACCAAGCTCTATGATGTCGTTCATTCCGACTGGGCGATCGAGACTCTCATATTTAGTGGAGACAAAGTGGAGGCCGTATATCAAGCCGCTAATGACTACCTCCTGAAGAATGGCACCCAGCCCGAGGGTGTTATCAATTGGTCATACTGGCTGAATATCCCGGACGCTGATCCTGAAAATGTGAGTTCATTAATTCTCAAAAGCTTTCGTGAGCTAATTAGGTGTTCAAGCCGGTGATTCTATTCTACATTATTCAAGAGGGTGTGACAGCAGTCGACTCAGTTTACACAAAGCCGTTCCACGACATTGGTCCACTCTCTGAAGAGTCAAAGGGAGGGAGCTACACCGATCTTGCGGGGTGGACTGGCATCTCCCTGTCAGCTCCGCCTTGCCAGAAGGCTGGCCTTGTCAACCCACGGTTCCCCAACTATCTTGAAGAATACAACGTCCCCGCCCAAAAAGAGGCATATAAGCTCTTCGCAAATGGCGCCCGCGGAAGCTCGCCATTTAACAACTCAATATTCATGTTCGAAGGGTATTCCACGCAGGGAGTAAAAGCAATCGACAGCAAGTCCAGTGCTTTCGCCTTTCGAGGCGAGAATATTCTCTCCGCTCCACTCATCACGTATGCACCCGCCGGTCCAGAGCTTGATACAAAGGCATCTCAGTTAGGCAATGAGCTTCGACAGATCCTCCACAAGGCCAGTGGGCAGCCAGACGTGCAGGCGTATGTCAACTATGCTTACGGCGACGAAACACCGCAACAATGGTATGGAAGTGAGAAGTGGCGCCAGGACCGCCTGCAGGCCTTGAAGCAGAAGTACGATCCAACGGGCAAGTTTAGCTTCTTCGCACCAATCGCATAAGAATACCATACACATGGAGCACGCTGGTCGCCATCGAGTCGGGCTGATGCTGGCTCTCTACCCTTTTGCTGTTGCTCCCACCATCGACCCTCCTTCTGTAAATAGTACTAGTCTCATAGACGTAGACTAGCTTAATATACCGTCTACTACTACCAATATGCAACAATAATTTATATTGTCTTATGAAATATAAAACCAAACCCCAGGAATAATTGCTTTTGCCTTGCGCTATATCAAGTTATCAACTCCATGTCCACTTACCCCAGTAAGGCCACATCTGCAACCTAGAGCATTATTATTAAGATAACCTTGTTACCACGCTGCGTCCCGATGTAATGGATGGTGCATTGCGAAGATGGAGAACACATGACGATGTACATTGTGAGGGCAATGTGAACCTTGCCTGCTTTCCTGACTTGAGGGATCAATGAAGCTAAACCAAGCGCTTGTTATGCCAATCAAATGTAAACTCCCTAGTCTGAATATCCCTTATAATCATAGAGCGATTTCCTCCTGTCGCCGGCTGATCATGAGCTTTGTCATAGGATCCGCGGATAATGAGACACCATTCTGCCTTATCTGGGGCACTGGCCCATCAGCCAACTTAAATTCGTATTTCAACAAGATATGGCACAAGGCAATTTTGACCTCATTGACGGCGAAGAACCGACCCGGACAAGCATGACGCCCAAACCCGAACCCCATATGCTCCGGTGACGGAGCCACGGTTTGCGCAGACGTCTCATGCCCAGGAACTTCGCGCAGCTTGAGGAATCGGTAACCATCGAATTCAAGGGGATTAGGATATATCTCAGGGTCCCACATGCTCTCACTGGATACGGCTAGAAACGAGCCCTTAGGGATATAAGTGCCATCGGACAACTTGAGGTCGGTTACGGCAACCCGCCGCATAGAGACTACCGATTTCGTTTAGCTCTCTTGATCTGAATTACAAACATCGAACAACACTTACCCACGCCGGTCGGCTTAAGACGCTGACTCTCTTTCAGAACGCTATCCATAAGTTTCAGCTTGTATAACGTTGGCTTCTTCCACCCTTCTTCTTGCACTACCGTAATCACTTCTTCGCGCAGAGCTTGGATCAGCTCATCGCGACCGCAGAGGTCATAGAGCACTTGTGTCAGCATATCAGATGTGGTATGAATAGCAGCAACGGAAAATATCAACTGTCCGAAAGCAGGCTCATAAGAGCGACCCTTTGCACATTCCTCCAACCATTCCATCGCATCGTTGTACCGTTCCGGTTTCTTTCCAGCTGAGATTGCATCCTGTTTTTCTTGACGTCTGGTGTCTAGCACCGGCCGGATAATGTCTTGCGCTTCCTGTAATTCGGCCCGGATCTTGCGACACGACGGGAGAAACCAGGCAACGATAGCTCGAATAGCCTTCGGCCATAGACGTAGCTCCTCAGCCGCCTTGAAAGAGTCGATGGTATAGTCAACAGTTATGCGGAGCCAGTTCGGGTCGCGACATATCTGGTCGCCTAAAAAGATCCTTGATGACAATTGTGCGACGATTTTCAGCATGCTGGATTTCAGAGGGAGGGCATGCCAAGCTAGCCTATTAGCCCTATCTTACATAGCAGAAGTGGTTTCAATACACTTACTAGTATCATCCGTCCAATTTGTCTGAAGCGCTATCACTGTTTCGTCGACAAGAGGTTGAGTGAGACTTCCTGTTATACAATGTCAGATACCAATCTCGATGCAAGCCACATTCCCATTCTCACCAAGGCTCTGCGTCAATTTCATCCGCACGGCATCTTGAAAGACTTTATCGTCGTTAGTGCCTTGTTTGAACGGCTCGAACCCCGTTATATGAGCGTGGAAGTCATTCGCCGTGTGGAGGCCGAAGCTAAGAGCGTCGTGGCTTCGGATCTCGTTGGCATACTTCGCATTCAGAATAATCCTCTTCCCATTCTCCGTCACAATGCGAAAGGCTGGTGCCTATTTCCATGCCAAAGGCCATTGTCAGTTGCTGGTCATGTTCCTGTCGGAACACGTACTTTTGCGAGCCCTGTTTTGATGAGATTATGCGCGTCGGCCAGGAAGCGCTGGCGGGCGTTGTCCATCGGAATTCCCATGGCTTCTTATCGTTCACCAGTGGCATATTTGACTTCGACGGGGATAGATATAGGGCAATTGCCGCCGCTGCCACCGTGACAAGAAGGGTGACCGAGCTATTGGTCAATAGCCTGTCCAAAAGATCACCCAACATCGTGCGTAGGCTATTGGGTATACAGTAAATTTCTAAAACAATGTGTCCTTCTAGCAATTGCGAGCATCCGAATGGACCCTTTATATACTTTGATATGATGGGCCAGCAAGCTAATCTAAGACAAAAGGAATGATTCCGGGCCATTCCCACATGGGACTACGTACGACATGAATCACGGCTGTTGGTTATGCCTACATAGAAAGCATAACAGATGATGCATTAGCATCGTGCCCCTCTGGTAGCACAAACAAATATTTCAAGACTCGGTCATTTGGCTAGCTTGAAACAACTCATTACGCATATCACAGAATGACAAGACAAAGTATTACCCTATGGTGTGGCGTATATTATCAATAGTACAGGTGCCTTCGCTTGAACAATTCTAGGCATGTATGAAAATATCCAGTTACCGTGCAGATCTACACCCCGCATATATCGGTGGAGATCTACAAGGTGATTGTCCTGGCCACTGACTCAGTGGTGCGCTGATCAGTGCATGGCCATCAGTCGAAGATGGGCACTGACTCAGCGTTAGCCCTAAGTCAGCAAGAACCGCCATCGGATCTACCAAAAGAAGCGGCAATGATTCAGCGCCAAACCCAGCCCAGTAAAAGATCGGCCCAATTATGCATGCCAGCCAATTCTTGGCAATGACTTCAGCTTGATCTTCGGCCGTGAAGCCGAAGGATGCTTCTTATTCCTTCCCGGCGAATCTGGTGTTTTCTAATTCAACAGGAGACCCCACCCGGAAACACACCGCATCGACATCCATCCCCTTCAACAACCCGGGATATTTTTCCACGAATTCCGGCGTCAGTCCCCACCCGCTCTCCCGCGTAAACACATCAAAAAACTCCCTTCGGATACGGAGGTTGTCTTGGCCGTCGCGCTCCAGGATATCTTCGCCCCAGGGCCACCGTACCTTCTGGCAGCATGACATATAGTCAAATACCTCTCTAAAGTCATACTTGTCCCAGTCTTCGATCAGGTTGGCCCGGATCTGTGGAAAGACAAGGAGGTCTAGTGCGGCGGGATGGCCGCGTTGGATCTGCAGCAGGATAGGCCGCAGAAATTGCGGGATCCGCGAAAAGGTTGTGAGACTTGGAGCGACTCGCCATTTGCTAAAGACGTAGACGAGCCACCCGCAGGCCAAACGTTCCGGATCACGGATGGCCCGAACTCGGAGGGCCTGGCTGATTTTGTCAGCCAAGAAGTTTCGTCTGGTACCGTGTAACAAGTCAAGCGGGGCGGGTAGGGGTGGGCAAGCGGCGATTTGGTCTGGATGGGCCAGCCAGGGACATGTGGCCGGCAGAGGCGGAGATATATGGCCGTACTCATCAACGGGGGTCAGACACCATGCTGAGGTAGACCCTGCCACTGTTTCACCCGCGAGGAGGGGACTGGCTAGGTTTGAGTGAGAAGAGGGGAATCCCTGTGAGGGCGCTCCGTCTGTGGTATTTCCATCAGTATTAAGTGGCTGTTGGATAGAGAGATGGTTATCCGGCGCATGAGAGGCATTCGATGGATGAAAGCGTATCGGCATCACGTCACCACTGCGGTGAGAGTAGACCTTGAGCAATGGTGACACTTGCTGGTTAGCGACCTGCGTGTTGGACCGTATTGGCTGTCGAGTGCGCTCATCCTGCTCCCATGATGAGAATATCGCGTGGAGATGTTCCTGGCGCTCCCGCAACAGTTGATTCTCGCGCTGCAGAGTTTCCATTGCTGCCATCATATGCTGCACCCAGGTAGCCCCATGGTATCTTTCGCAATAAGTCACTCGTTCCTCCAGAGCTTTGATACGGACTTCACGTTTTTCTCTGGCAGCCTTTTGGGCCTTCCGATCTCGCATACGCTTTCTCTCCGACGCGGAAAGAGTGTTGCTAGTCTGGGGTGATTCCATTGGTACGAGGTTGGTTGTGATTATAGTTTCAGGGCTTCTTGGACGGTTTAAGTTCGACTTGGTTGTAGCGGTTATTAGTATATTGCTGTTCGGAGCCTTCGCGAATGGTTCAAGCATAGACAATCTCCACAATATATATCCATAACCCTGATTGGGCCACGCTCATGCGTCATTACGCATATCTTGACATTATGGTCACTCATATTCTGAGACCCTTGCCAGACATATAATATACTGAACTCCTTATCTTGGGTCTCATAAGAAACCAAAACGTCCGGCTACGATGAGACAATCCTCAGTCTGTGCGATCAGAGACTCACGTGATTCAATGCCCGAGGCAGCAAATAATACTATAGATCGTATCAAGTTTAGAGTATACACCATCTCTGTATTTGAAGTTCTGCTGCTACAATGACTACGATCTTCTGTACTGTTCTGGCCCAAGGTAACGGCTCAATACCTACGAGATATCGCTTGATAGGAGCTAAATGCCAACAGGACTTAGAAGTCAGGCACCCACGCGTTACGGTTGCTACATGTCATGTGATTCCCTTCTAATTTCACATGATGTACAAAATAGGACTAGCTTATTCTGAGAAGCGACCATCCCATCGCGTTTATTGTTTCCTGGATGTTACTCTTTGTGATGCTATTCTTTTAAAAGACAGATTTAGACAGAGAAGAACGTTTCTTCTTCAGGGACTTGCTTCCCTTAATGTCGCCCGATCAAAATGGCCCTCAGCCAGTCCAAACCACCACCTGTTTCTCTCAAGCCGGATCCAAGCCTGTTCATAATGGAATTTGGTATCGATACTCCACACTGTTAGCGGTCAACATTCTGAAGCGTGTTCGACCTCGCCACGGGAATGTTCTCATGCTGACAGACAAATTATGTGTAAAATATGGGCAGCATGTAGAGTTGTCTGAAGCATCAACGATGCGGTTTATATCTCGACATACGTCTATACCCGTGCCAAAAGTGTTATGTGCATTTACTCATTCAGGATTGACGTATATTGTGATGGAAAGGATTAAGGGGGACATGATTGGCAGTGGTTGGGTTCACCGAAATGACGAATCAAAGGCAAAGCTTCTTTCACAGTTGGCGAAAATGGTTACTGAGATGCGAGAGCTTCGGCCTCCGGATGGTATCGTGGTCGCTTCCGTTGATGGTGGGCCACTCTTCGACTGTCGTGTGCCGGGACGTTCCTTAAAATTCGGTCTATTCAATACGGCCCAAGATTTCCATCGGCATTTACGAATGGGCATGGAGTTCGATCCCGGGCTTGACCCCCATATCCAGGATCTTATCAATCAACACGGCAAAACGTGGCCTTCAGTCTTCACTCATGGGGATCTTAGCAGCCTAAATATTCTTATCCATAAAGATACTATTGTTGGAATAATCGATTGGGAAACAGCGGGCTGGTACCCATCATACTGGGAGTACACATCAGCCCACCAAGTCAACCCACAAAACTCCTTTTGGGTTCATGAGATTGACAAGTTCTTACAGCCAATGCCTGAAGAGCTGGGCATGGAACGGGTCCGTCAAGAGCACTTTGGAGATACATGAGTAACGTAGCCGCTCTGTGATGCGATGAGGAAGGATTGGCTTGCAACTCACCTGCCCGAGCCGTATTCGTCCAAGAATAGAACGAAATCAGTAGGCGCCTAATCTATTTACCCAGCTTTGAATTTGCTTTTGACAGTAACTGGCAGCATCGTTCTGTGTTGTATATATACTGCCGTATAGGATTGGGTGTCTCGTTCGCTCATGTGATACAGCTGCGTTCCACCAAGGTGGGGTAGTTGAAGTTATGTAGGCAATACGATGAGTCTCATTTGCTTTATTCTACCACTAATGAAGTCATGGTGGTCATTCACCAAATTAACGGCTACTCTGTAAGACTGTAACCATGGAGAGTTGCAATGAGACTCCATGGCAATGTGACTGCGCCGCCGTGCAGTGTCACAGATCAGTTATATCCTAATTCACAGCGACAGGTTCTTGGTTTTCCTTGCTTCCAAGGCTGGGAGCTTTACTGCATTTGGATATGGTCATGTGGCTTGTTGCGTTTGTATATAGATAGGAAACTAGCCCTTCGTATGATCAATCGTAACAATCTCCATCTCCAGAAATACTTCCAAACAAGATCCTCAGGTATCGTCCAAATCAAAACGAAAGAATGACTACCAGCGGTCACTACGGCCCCGACCCCAGTAATCACCCGGACCAAAAAGAATTGTCCAATATCATACGCAATCTAAAGGCCAGCCGTGACAGCGCCGCCTTTGTCCTGGGTACCGATGGCGTCCTCCGAAGCCTAACAGGGGATTACGACGTGATAGACGCGATCGGTCTTCCACCTCGACTGATCAAAGCCTTTCTCGATCGGGATGTATTTGATCAGGAAATAGAAGACATGTTTCGCGGATCGGATGGAACGAAAGTGCCCCAGGAACAGTGGTGGAAGCCAGATCCATCGTTATTACCGCCACCCCTGACGGAGGAGGAGAAAGCGCGGATTGACAAGGACAAGGAGGAGAACAAGGACATCATTGAGGAGAATATTAGGAAAATGGAAAGTGGCGAGCTGAAGCCATGTGGGGTGGTTGTTCGGTCGGATCATGATATCAGTCCTAGGTAGAGAGTTACCTCTGGCAAGCTTATATTGCTGGAATAGTTGCTCCCATCGCAATGTTTATTTTTGATATCCTCTGGGCTGATCCTCGTAGACTCTTAGAACGCTTGACAAAGAAGTAGGGAATTTGAAATACCAGCAAAAGCAGTAGGTCACACTGCCGCTAAGAGGTGCAAATTGTACCATGCAATTGAACCCAGATGCACCTGCTTCGACTGCATGTTCACGACAGCATTCAGCGGTGTCATTTACAAGAAAAGCTTTTAGTGGAACAATACGTTTATTACCCGCTTTTGGCTCGTCCTACTGCGGATGCTAGCACTGTGTGGTGAGGCATTTTCTTTCTCATATCGGTGCAATGCATTGTTAGGGACGATTCCAAGGAAGGAACTTGTAGATAGATATAGTTTAAGCATACTGTTTCCTACCATAGCCAACAAAGAGCCCTCTCAAATGAGATACTGTACCAGGGGGAGCGTACATATATAAACTGTGTATAAGCCAATGTCACGATGAGGTACACTATCTGTACGGGGTCTTTATCTTTACTAAACCGTGAATGCCATCGTAGTCTTAATTGAAAATAAATGTGCAGACTACGCGCTGGTGACAATTTCTGTCCGTAGGTCTTCCGGCCAACGAGCAGCATCATGTCCATTGCTTCTTGTCCCAACGTTGAACCGAAGATCCACCTGTTTATCAGCAAAGCTGAGCACGGGACGAAGTACCTTGAAGTAACGATCGACCGCTTCAGAATACCGTGTCTCGAAGAAGCGTGGCTGAAACAACTGTGCACCACTGTTCAGCATGAGTGACTTCATCATAAGTGGAATAGTGGCCGGCATATTGTCGTTATGGCGGAAGGCGAGCCGGTTGTGTCGCTGCCAGACATCCTCCCAGACAGCCGGGGGATAGACTCCCACGCTGTTCATCAGCCACTGGGAGTAGTAGTTCAGGGCCGTCTGTTCCATGTTAGCAACAGCACCTAGGACTGACGTTGCGAAGAATGGAAAGGAGTCAGTGACTTACATCCATGAAGAAAGATCCACCCTTGTCGGCCCTTTCAATCAGTGCGTTGATGACTCCACAGACGCCCATAACCCCGGTACTACAGGCTGCGTTAGAAGACTTCGGGACGGAGGGACTTGAGAAAATGGAGTTTCCTACCAGTAATCCGAATTTGGGAAGATGGGTGTAACGGCTTCATCATGTCCCGTAGCGCGGCCATATTCGAGGGAGACACCACAGTTCTAATAGAATCATATTAATAAAAGTCACTGCTCACAAGGTGGATTACCATTTACCGCGTCGCTGATTTGCTGCCATCCACTTCTATGTTGCCAAGGACCATGCCAACCGTAGCAGTTCTCACGAGCATAAACCAGACCGAATGGCCGGTCCTTGACAAGCTCAAGCACAGCATCCCGGCCGAACCCAAGCTTTTCCATCACACCTGGCCGGTATCCGTCCAGCATAACATCAGCCTCGAGAATAAGCTTGCGCAGAGTCTCCTTCCCCTCCTCCGTCTTCAGATCAATCGAACAATTCCACTTGCCCCAGTTCAAGTCGGCATGCAGAGCATATGCATCTACGACACCAGGACCAGTTACGCGCATCACACTCGCGCCAAGCTCGGCCAATCCCTTCGAGATACTAGGGCCAGCAATCACGCGACATAGGTCGAGGACTTTTAGACCAGCCAGAGGGCGAGCTACACCTGTACCTGGGACTGGCTTCCACCATCCGGGCTTCTGAGCCTGATTTGGAGTGTGGTTAAGCTCATAGAGACCGACATGGGCGTTAGCTTGCCGTGTTCACTTGCTTTGTATTCATCAGTGGAGTAACAGATTGTCCCAGCCTGACGGTACTTTTCATTCATAAGTTCGTCTAGCTCTTCCGCGGTGAGTTGCTGAACGCGCTCTTGGATAGCACTCATTGCATCGGCAGTGGAAGAGGCTTCACGATCAGGGTCTAGCCCCAGTGCTGTCGAGGAGGGGCCGGCATTCATACTCCCTATTCGCAGTTAGCCCCAACTAGTTCCCTGGATCATTCTGTTGGGAGACTATTATTACCGTGGACGTGATAGCACCGCCCATCTTTCGTCTTGTAGATATTGGTGATGGATGAGCGGTGAGGGGTGGCTTGTCCAAGATCCCTCTCCGGACTGGGAAATATCGATAGAATACGTTGCAATGGAGATATGTTTGGGTCCAGTGAATTCCCGTTCTCGTCGACGACATCAATAAGAAGTGTTGACATTATGAACAGCGTGGCATGGTCGCTAAAATGGATTAGTTAACATCATATTAAACACCATGTGGTTGCCCTCAATTACACCACATATCCATAACTATTGAAACGGCATGCGACAGCACCAATTACAGAAAAAAAAAAAAAGAAAAGAAAACACTAGGTTTTCGAAGTGCGGTACTCACGTATCAATCTCAACCTTGACCGGACCATGGTTATACTTCGCCTTCAATAAAGCGTTGACCCAAAGTGACTCGAGCCCCTTCAATGCCGAAATACTTTCAGCAAAACGCCAGTTTATGGGGATGTTCGGGCTTGCATTTCCGGTGAATGTGACGTGGTCTGCGAGAGACGATGCATCGCTGGGAATGTTAGATGCGAGCAAAGGGTTCTGTAAGATCCCCTTGCGCAGAAGTTGGGCGGATTCAATAGGGACTGAGTATGTCATCGTAATTTTTGTCTGGGAGTTAGATGTGAAATTTCCATTTCTTCAGAGAGGGGTCAAGGATATATAATGCTAGGATGTCCTCATTCCTGGGCACGCCTTATGCAGGGAGCGTATGCATAAGCACTGACCATAGCGCTGCGTAAGGGCTCCACCCGCCCTTCGAAATATTGGTTAAGTGGGTCTTCCGGGACTTGGCGCGGAGAGAAATGTGAATGATAAGATCAAAGTGACTATAGACGTAGGTAAGGAACAAGCCTCTGTGAGGCCATGTGCCGGTCATACTCGGTCGTAGGGATTTCGGCCTGGCGAAGGACCAGTGATCCCACCTCAAACGCCCACTTAGTTAGTTCAGATTACCCATCTGTCCGACGTTCAATCTTATGGGGGAGTCGCGGACAAGTGGAAAACTGTTGAAATACCCCTTATGCAAAACACTGTGCAAGGTCTATCAGCATAGGTCGGAGGTTTCTACTCTCCGCTAAGAAGAGGTTATATTAATGCGTTGCCGTTGAGGGTCAGTGAGTCCGGATCTAACTCTCATTATATGCTGCAGCTAGTCACCACAATGACAGGAAGGCGTGCGATTCGTATTGGAAATTGGTATGCTAATGTCCCTATGATGTATCACTAGGCCGATAGTTGACTCCTTAGCTCTGGTGCTGGCGGCGATGGCCCCGATCAACTTTACCGTTTGGCCACTGAAGGTCCTTTGGACGCTGTGTTTGCCGATTATCTGGCTGAAGTGAATATTGCCTGGCGAGCGATTGAGGTGAGTCTTCTTTCATCGTCAGTTGCCTTTGGCTAGAGCATGGCCTCTAACCCGAACGACACAAAAACAGAAGGAAGAGCATCCGGAGTTAGGGTATGAGAAGGGATTCCTCGCTCATCTTAACTACAAGAATGCTGCAGAGGTTATCGCCCAAAAGGGAATCAAGATCGTCCACGACGGAGGAGCCCTCAACCCCTACGGCCTATACAAAGCAACCAAGGAACTATTGGAGAGCAAAGGCCTAGGTGACGTCAAGGTGGCCTGGGTTGACGGTGACAACGTTACAGCAGATGTCCAGGCTGCTCAGGAGGCTGGTAAAGCTGAACAGTTCCCTCATCTGGATATCGACGGCCAAGATCTGAGCGCACTAGAGAATCGCATTGTGTCAGCCAACGCGTACATTGGTGCTAAGGGAATCGTTGCCGCATTGAGTGCGGGTGCCCAAATAGTGATCTGTGGTCGGTGCTGCGATGCCTCTCCAGTAATCGGTCTAGCTTCTTGGTCAGTGCCCTCAGTATACGGTGGAGAGGTTGCAAAAGATTGACCTCTATTAGGTGGCACGGATGGTCTGACATGGACTATGATAGACTCGCTGGAAGTCTGATTGCTGGACACTTGACAGAATGTGGCCCGTATACAACAGGAGGCAACTTCTGCGGCTTCAAGTCCATCCCCAATCTTGTCCGGGTGGGATATCCTATTGCAGAGATTTATGATGACGGCAGCTCCGTTATCACTATTCACCCCGGCAGTAATGGTGCTGTGACTGTGGACACCGTCAAGGCGCAATTGGTCTACGAGATCCAAGGACCAAACTACCTTAATCCTGACGTTATCGCTCACTTAGAAGACACACGAATCGAAGAGGATGCCCCAAATAGGGTTCGTGTGACCGGCGTGAAAGGAAGCCCGCCACCCCCTACAACCAAGCTTGCGGTTTGTAGCTTTGGCGGTTACCAAGCTGAGATGGCCACGTATGCCGTTGGGCTCGACATCAAGGAGAAGGTTGAACTCCAGGGGAAACAAATCCTAGATTACCTAGACCAGTCGCGCTTCTCGACCATTGCTATCGACGCGTACGGAAGTGTGCCTGAGGATCCCAAATCGCAAAAGGAGACGACAGTCATGATTCGCCACTTCGTCCAGGCACCTACCAAGGAGGCAATTGGTCACTTCACGGAAGCATTCATGTTTTGTGCTATGCAGGGCTATGGTGGCTTTCATCCGTAGGTTTAATATCTAACGATCCACTTCCGAAAAGTGACATGTGCTAAGACCACGATGTAAAGGAACATGGACCTGCGCACACTGGCACCGAAGCCCTATGTCCGGTACTTCCCAGCCCGCTTTCGACAGTCTGCTTTGAAAGTACGGGTTCATATCGAAGGGCAACTGCCTATCGAGGTTGAGCCGGTCCCGAAAACTGAACCATTCGCTGGCCAGCCATCCTACGAACCTACGAATTCTGTTGATCTGCAGTCGTTCGGCCCAACCAAACGCGCCCCTCTAGGTATAGTAGACTTACACATTGCGGGTTTGTATACCATTCTGACTAACACTCCTTTTTTCACCGAACAGGATCCATCGTCCTTGCTCGATCTGGAGATAAGGGTGGTAACGCGAATGTCGGCCTTTGGGTTCGTAATGCAGATGAATGGCCTTGGCTACGGACCTTCCTCTCTACCCAGTGCTTTAAGAATCTTCTGGGCGATGATTACCGGCCGGAATACAGGGTCGAGCGTTTTGAACTCCCGCACCTGCATGCGGTACATTTTGTTACTTACGGTATCCTTCAGGAAGGTGTCAGTAGCTCGTCGATTATCGACGGGTTTGCCAAGAGCTTTGGGGAGTTTGTGCGTGCGCGACAGGTAGACATTCCTGTACGATTCTTGGAAAGGCCTTGGGTGTAGTATGATAACCCGTACAAGGGCATGACTCAGTGAGATACTTCTAGCTTTTTACTTTGTTTTCAATGCAATTCAACATCAAGAAAAGGCTGTTTCCTTCTTTGACGAGTTTGTCGAATCCGATGGTGTGTTCCGGTGTTGCAACCCATATAATAAGAGCCGAAGTGGTTGCCGACAAACTCTCGGGACTCGCACGATAGATCTGTCAAACACCGAAGACGGAGCAGACCCCGAGCAGAAGGAATTTGTACCAACCGCTGTTATAGCTCTTGCCCACCTTTTGCCGATCAACCGGATCCCGTTGTAGCTTCCGCACTGCGGAATGGTGTTTTTGACATCTTTAGAGCCCGCTCTTTGTTCCGGTCGAGATGTTGGGACTCATTGGGCAATGCACTATCCGGCATTATATATGTTGCGCCAAAGACCTTCCCAGTGTCTTCCTAGACCTAATTCTTCGACATATATCAGCTGATTAACAGTTCCCCAAGTTTCATGCGATGTCTACTACACCAAAGATTGTCTTGGTTCCAGGGGCCTGGAGCACCCCGGTCTTTTACGATGGACTACACTCTTGCCTCTCAGAAAGGGGATTAGAAGCCATTACCGTGCAGCACCCATCGACAGGTGCTAAGCCCCCTACTAAAACTTTGGAGGACGACGTCGCCCAGCTACATGGCACCCTTGAGCACCTGTGTGACTCGGGAAACGATATTATTGTCGTTGCTCACTCATACGGTGGGCTGGTAAGCTCCGGGGCAGTTGAGGGGCTCGAGAAGCCCACACGCCAGAGTCAAGGCAAGAGCGGGGGTGTGTTGATGATTATTTACATGGTCGCCTTTATAATACCAAAGGGTGTTAGTCTTGTCGGAGCTTCCGGCGGACAGTTGATGCCCTGGATAAAAGCAGAGGTGGGTACCTCAACTTGGAGCATACACGGTGTATCCATGGTACTAACTCCAGGACCTTTAGGGAAATTATGCTTACAACAAAATCGGCCCTGAAGGCGCCTTCCATGACCTCTCACCTTCCGAACGCGATCGGTGGACCGCGGCCCTTACGCATACCTCCTTGCCGGTCTTTCATGGTGCGGCCTCTCACGAGCCCTGGAAGGTCATCTCAACTGCATATATTCTTGGGGAAGAGGACCAAATGCTCCCAGTGGGCATTCAGGAGCATATGGCTGGAATTTTAGGAACGTCACAGACCTATCGTCTGAAGACGTCGCATCACCCTTTCCTGAGTGCGCCCCAAGATGTTGCAGATATAATCGCGGGACTATGCCCCAAACTGTGATATGAATTCCAAGGACCTCTACAAGCTTCAGGTTAGCTTACAGAGCCTTGGATAGATATTCGTACTTCAGTGTGCACGGGCAGCCTTCTCAGCTCAGACTTCCTTATGAAGAGACAGGCAGTTACAATTCCTATGGGACTCATAAGCTAACCAAGTATACCATTTTACATACATAGTCCCAATTTAGATCACTGAATTACCAATCTTTACTAGATATTACTTAATCACAGACTTCACTATCCTAGCCACACATGTGATAGTAACGAGTCAATATCGTGTCAATCATGCCAATGTCCGGGAACATTGCACACAACGTGTTCCGGGACAGAACGCTCCCTGCCCGGAATTGCACCGTCATAGTGGAGCTTCCAAGCTGTTTTCTCGGTTAGTAGATGACCCTTTACCGATGTACAGATCGACTTACTCATAGGGAAAGCATAGAGCTTGTCTCATCTGCCCGCATATATGTATAGAAGCCATGGGGTCGTTTGACCTTTTTCAACTCTCCCTGTGGTCCTGGAGCACGGCGAAGATTCTTCAATCGGCCAACCACACGCAACATGGCCGTCAGAGCAACTTTACTTGCTTCGCCACCCAAACATGTGTGGGGACCAACACCATAGTGGATATATGATTCCATGGGACGGTTGAGCTGCACTTCATTGGGATTTGGGAAGACATTAGGGTCGCGGTTGGCCTCGACCTGCATTGGCTGTTAGCCGTAATTGATCGACCAGCTGCGACGGGTTGAAGGATACTTACAAAGCTAACGAATACAATATCTCCTGGCTTGATCTGGACCGTTTGGCCCTGGTCCTCGACTGTTAGGTTAGTGTGGGACTTTCTATAGGAGCCGAAGGTCCCGTTCAGACGGATGGCCTCCATGACATAGCGCAGCAGCATCTCATCACTCGCGGGCGTGTCTTCTTTGGCAAGTCGTTGGATATCGGGTAGATGCTTCTTCCCATCCTCGGAGAGGTAGTAGTCGATGATTTGAGTAAACACTTGGGCTTGATTTGGCACCATCGCGACGGCCGTGGGCAAGATCTGAGACCAGGTGACCTCCGAGGCATCCAAACCGTGGTCTAGCAGTCTTCGTATCATATGCACTCCGTAATCGGAAAGCGCATTTTTATTTGTGCGGAGACCGTCTATCAGGGAGGAGATGAAACTGGCCGAGCTCACAGCTTTCACGTTCGCTTCGACGAGTGGCCCAAGTTTCTCTGCTGCTTGGCGACCGAGGTGGCGGATTTGGAATGACTTGGAGGGATCCATGTCGAAGAAGATGGCGGTAAATATGATTGACATGGCATCAAACATTTGATGTTCGGTGATGACTCCGTGTGGGTGTTGCTTGCTCTTCAGAGGAAGTGAAAAGATGTTGGAGGCGAAGTGAACATGGGCGAGATTCCCAACACTGAAGCGGAAAAGACATAGTTAGCAATGGAGATCTGGACTGAGCTTTGCGAGTGAAGGTGACTTACTCGCGACTCATATCAACCTGGTTGACGTTGCCCACCCTACATGATTTTTCCGACAACAGCTGCTCGGTGATTTCAAGGTAGAACTCTTTGACAGCCTCATGCCACTGTGACTGATACAATGATTCTTTCATAATCCGCCGCTGATTTGAGTGGAACGGCGAGTCACCGGATAGCATAAAGTCATAGCCACCCTTCCCAAACACGTACCCGGTTGCCTCATCCCAGACCACTCGGAAATTCGAAGAATCCTCGAGAATGCGACGGACGTTCGGGTAGTCAAACAGCATTGTACGGGGAGGGGTATACGATGGACGGTCCCAGGAGAAGTCTTCTTCTCGTCCAAGGCTCCTCATGATCTCGCGATTTTCACCTGGAATTGTCATGGGATAGTGGGCGTATATCGAGTTCTGCTTGAAGTACTGTGGGAATGCCCGCAATGCGAGTTTATAAAACACGCATCCCTGATTGATTTCCAAGTCATAGTTTGACTCAGCGTACCCCCAGTTAGTGAGGTTTCTTGAGTTATATTCCTTCTGTACGAGTGTCAGTATGTCCTTGCATGCCACATGGTATGGAAACACTCACCGTGTAGAATCGGTCACCCCTAACCAACGCCACTGCGTCAGACAGCACCGCACGGGAGACGGTGTATCCAGGAGCAATGCCAACACCAGGGATCATTGGTTCTTTAGCCTCCTCGGCAACGATTCCTGGATACAGTTCGACGTAATCTGGATGCTCATATAGATGACGTAGCTGGTCTGCTACCTCCGGGTCGGAATTGATTTCCTCGAAGCTTTGGTAGGGTTTCAGATCGAAGAACTTCCGGAACTCATTTAGTGAACCAACATTCCACCTGCGTGCCTGCTCCATGCCTAGGATCTCCACCGAGCGCAGAACTTTAGGAACATTGCGCGCTCCGAAGGAACCCGACACTTCGTCAATGGCCATAGTCAGGATGTCCACTAACTCTTCATCCTTGAACGTGCCGGAGGATTGTCGCTTCAACCCAGCGAACTCGCGCTTGGATGGGTCTTTCGGGATGTTTCCAGCCATCCTCCTCATGCCTCCCATCAGGTCCTGCACGGTGGCTTCGTGTCCAGGCTTGCCGACAATTCTCTCATATGCCTGTTCCGTCCACGCCTCATCTTTTCGACTGATTGTTGAGTGCCATCGATAGGCTAGATTGAATTCTACCGAACACTGGTTCCCCAGTGCCGTGGGAACTGTGTCATGTTCCATGTGTGCACGCGGGTCCAGGGTCCAGGTGGTGTTATCGCGGTTCAGGTTCACGATAGTGCGTAGATAGTCGTACAGAGTAATGTTGATGTACAGACCGCAGGTGATAAGGCGACCCGTCTGGAAAAGGTCATTATCGTACTTTGTCCAGGCGGCCCTTGCTTCAGCTGGGTCGATGACATCTTTCGCCGGCGGGGTGAATCGACCATTCTCATTGATAGCAGCAAGCTGCTCGACTACATGGTTGTGGAACCTGTTCAGCATGACGAGGATAACGCCGCAGGCTGCCGGTAGCGCATGTAGGCGTGGCTCGGAAAAGCAATCTGGCTTGATCTTGCCATCCTTGAACTCGCGCATCATATTTTGATCTTCTTGGTTGTCACCGTAGAGGATGGAAAGATCTAGATATGACGATGTCTTGTTGAAGTTCTCGTCTGGATGTCCCGTTTGGAAAATATCTGAGGCCGGTTAATGTGTGCCTGATGCCCCAGGAATTGTTTGGACACTTACCATGGATAATCAAAGAAGCCCAAGTGAAGAAAACGCTCGATACATTGTTCGGGTGAGGCTTGAATGTGTCTCGTGCGAATAAACTGTCAAAGATCAAGCCGGGATCCGGCAAACTAGCCGGTCTGACCTTCAATGGCTCGATCGTCCGTGCATATTCCGTATTTGCAGCGCCTAGCCAAGGCAAGGTAGGGTTATTGTAGGATCCATCAGCTGAGCGGTAAGCATATTTGTCGCCGACATATCTAAAGCCTGTCAGACCCAACTGTCTCTTGGTCAAGGTGTCCCTGAGTGAATGCTTACGAGAGAGGAGGATGAGGCAGCGAGTCCCACAGTTCCCCTAGAAACATGTTCGTAAGTTTGACACGGTTTCTAGATTCCGAGGGCAACTTTGCAACAAGCTAAAGGTATGAATATCAGCATCTTGCATGGTTTTGTGCATTGCACGTTGTAGCTACCTGTATGATGCGCTCCATTAGCATCGTCTTGTCGTCTACCGCCTGGCCACTGCCCTTCACAAGGCCACCGGCTTTACTTTCAATCAGATCCTTCAGGGTATACCCATCCTTGATTTCCAAGGCCCGCAGATCACCCCACAGACTTCCACCTTTTTCAGGCTCGATATAGGTTCCATCCCCCGTCTCTGTCGGTAACGGGCGACGGGCGGCCTTGACCACTTCGGTAATTTTGCCAAAGCTCTCAACCACGCCACCATGATTGCCGTTCACGGATTGTACCGATGCCTTCCTGGGGCGATCCAGAGCTGGTTGCTTCTGAGCAAGGGGCTCATAAGCCCGTTGCGAGGACTGGGACAGCTCAGGTATGCTACTGGAGGCCTCGGCGGAGCTTGGTATCCCCTTCATTGTGGCTCAGGTGGTTACAATAGCGGGTATGAAGGCTATGACAATGTGATTCATTTAGTTGAGTATATAAAAACTATGGTTCTGATACTCAATTGGAAGCGATCGAAACGCTTAAGTACGAGTTCTAGGCCAACCAGCTGCCATGAGGTTAAGTTTACTAGGTGTTCAGACTATCGTGCGAATACGTCGTTGACATGCTTACTAGGTGTATATCGACGTATAGGCGGTCCACAATATCCGCCGTTCAGCCACTCTTGTCAATTGAATAGATCTCGAGAGACCGATTAGCTTTCAAGCCCTACCATAGAAGCATCCGGAGTGGGTCCATGACATCCCGAACCACGGTAATTAAGCTGCGTCATTGACATCAATGACTTCGCCAGACACGCGAACAACATCTTTTTTAGGTGTTGCATTGGTTGGTAAGTTTCCCATCCCTCCGCAAGCGGCTAACAATGCCTCACGATGGTTCATTACATCCCAATGAACATATTGGGCTCGGAGCACGACCAACGCCACGCAGATCCTATTCCAGCTATTGTCTAGCTACCAACTTGACTGTAACTGTAGACTATCTAGGCGGATTCTGGTTTCGACTCGCGGTGGACTCCATAGCCGGGTATCTGTGATAATCATGTATGTGAGAGCTACGCAGTCGACAGATACGATGTCTTTTGGACCAACGAGTTGCATTCCGAGTTGCATTCCGAGTTATTTATTAAGAATGTCACCGACGCTTGTCAACGGCATGAAGTCATGCTAAAGAAGGCTCGGGGAGCCCGGAAGTTAGTAGGAGCATATTTGCCTGACGCTATCAACTATGACGCTTCGACACGCTGGGTTCGTACTTGACTTAGGAATAGCATTTGATTTCGATTTACTCGTTAACCGCTGACATTTATTTGTTTTTCAAAAATACGAAAACAACTCCATCTCAGTCCTGGCGTGCCGGGTCCTCAGCAGGACGGTTCAGTAGCAAATCATCAATCTCTGCGAGGATTTCCGGAGTCAACTTCGGCAACAGCTTCAAGCTTTCTACATTATCAACAATCTGCTCAGGTCTAGAAGCGCCTGTAATCACTGCGGACACGTTCTCGTTCTTGAGACACCACGCGAGGGCGAGCTGAGATAACTTAAATCCGAGCTTATCGGCCAAGCTCTGATTGCTTCGTTAGTTGTGTTTTTTTCGCAGTGAAACTAGGGAGCCAAAAGTAGCAAAGGAAATATGAATGTTGACTCGTACCTTCAACTTGACAATCTTTTCAATTGTTCCCGCCCATTCCTTATTCTCCCAGTCATTCCTCACTTGGTTCGCAAATCTATCCTGGCTCTCCGCAAACCTCGAACCCGGTGGAGGCTGGGTGGTTGCGTCGTTATATTTGCCGCTCAGCAGCCCCATTTTGAGAGGAGAGAAAGTGGTCAAACCAATTCCACACCGGGTGTATAACCGTTGAAATTCTCCCTCAACCTTCTTCCGATCTAGCATATTATACAGGGGCTGCTCGACAATGGGACCGACCAAGCCCAAGGACTTGGCAATGCCACACGCTTCAGTTATTTCGTCTGCGGACCACTCCGACGTTCCCCAGTAGAAGGCCCAGCCCTGGTCAATCACAAAGTTGAATGCACGTACTGTCTCCTCCATCGGTGTTAACCGATCAGGACGATGAGCGTAGATTATGTCGACATAGTCGAGTTTCAGTCGTCGGAGCGATGCGCGTGTGCCTTCGATGATGTGTTTCCGGGACAGTCCGTGGTTATTGATGAGGATCTCGCCATTTGCCATCCCCCAGTTTAACTGAGGAGACATGGAGAGTTAGCAATGTCTCGCCAGAACGTCAGAGATTTGCTTGTCTACCTTTGTGCTGATCACCAGGTCACTCCGCTGCCAGCCACCCTTCTTGATAGCGTCTCCCATAACAATCTCAGACTGGCCATTGGCGTAGCTGTTATATGTCAGTTGGTGCACTCGTATTGCCAGATGTAAACGAATGTTTACCTTTCTGCGGTGTCGAAGAAGTTGACACCACAATCGTAAGCCTGCTTCATGCACTTGAATGTAATATCTGCGCGCGATTAGCACCCCTTCGGTCCTATTCATCTTGATCGGATTTACCATCGTCAACGTGCCCGCCGAATCTTTACAGCGAAATATGTTAGTGATATTATCTTTTGTGTGCGCCCCGCCGCAGAGAAAACTCACGTTAACCAGCCTCCCAGGCCGATCGCAGATACATGAAGACCCGAGTTGCCCACCCGACGGTAGAGCATGTCTTTATTCTTGTTCGGCCAAGCCATTGTGAATAGTGGATGCGCGGAAAATGCGATGTGTAAGGTGTCTTTCTCCAGGTGTTAACCCTCTGAAGAGCGGCTGTGCTGCAATTTATTGCGCCGGCGATAAGCACTGTGCCATCGCTCGGCAGTAGGCATTGCTAGAGCTTTCATTTAGACCGCCACGTTGTTCACTCCGTGACCAGTAGTTGGGTCGCATTGTGCAGTTTTGGAAAATACTCAGTCCCCAAGTGCTGATAACGACGAATGGCAAGCGATAAGAGACTGCCGTGCGGGGCTCGGGTAAACAGCGAGATGGAGAACGGAGAAATGTTCGGAGGGGCATTCTGCGATAAAACGAGGATGCCCCTTGTCTATTCAGTACTGGCGTCTCTGGAATGATCCAATGGTGAGTATCTCAAGTCCGTCCAACGTGCTAGAGCCACGACGCTACCCAATCGGGAGCTGCAACTAAGGACCGGCGCGATTTTAGCCCTAAAGTCAAAGAGTGGAGCGATGGCGTGCGGAGTGGAGGCCGTCGCGCAACTGCTGCCCCTGTCCTCATGGTCTAGCTCATGGATTCTGCTTTCTGACTCTGAATTTCCCCGCATCAACGGTTCCTGCTGTCGCACATTGACACCGATCTGACCTGTCCCTGCGCTGGTTAGAGGATCATCCTTATCGCCAGGATTCGCTCAAGGCGGTAACAGCGTATTATCGGCTCGGAGTTACGTTGATCTTATCGGCTGGAGCTAAGCCTTGGACATTCCGGGATGTATTTACTGCAGAACTGATCGTCAAGATGTCCTCTGTCAAACCAAGTGTGACCAAGCGTGCCTGCGACGGTTGTAAGATTCGAAAGATCCGCTGTGGCGGCGGTCAACCTTGCCGGTCCTGCGTTAAGGCCAAAATCAAATGTACTTATGTCCGCGTTCAACAATGTCGAGGACCGAGGCGATTGCGCTCGACGACGCAGTTCCTGATCGAGCAAGCGCAGGTTGGTGGCGATAGCAATAACTGCGAGGCTACGCACCGCTCGACTGAAGCAATGCTTGAGAGGCTTCACCCGAATACTACGCCTGCGCATCCGGCCACGCACATGGAAAGGTCGGTCGCATCTGTTTTGTGCAATGTGCCTTGCCGACACTCGGATCTAACACACTATAGTTCGCGCATTCCTCTCGATACCCTGACGTCTCCGCTTTCCATATACCACGTGCGCATGTACCCGGTTTGGCCGATTGTCAACGTCGAAGAGATGGTGTCCGTCCTTCAGCAGGACGCTGGTCACAGTGATGATGAGGCCTATGCATTATCGACTGCAGTAGCAGCAGCGACAATTGCTCAACTGCGACTGGAGCAAGCTTCCAGCGCCCAGCAGACGATCACAGCCGAGACGTTCGCAGCGGAATGCTTGCGCGCTCGGAACTCATGTCATTATCGGTCCCAGGTAAACCTAAACAGTATCCGGACGTCCTTTTTTCTGCATGTGTACTATGAAAACCAAAAGCCCGGTGGGAGCGAATCTCTGCTGCACTTACGAGAAGCGATTTCCATGGCTCAAATAATGGGTCTCCACCGAGAGTCCTCTTACAATTCTCTGTCGTTCGAGGAGGAACAGCTGCGTCGGCGTGTCCTTTGGCTACTCTTTGTCACAGAACGGTGAGTCGATTGAGACATCTTTGACGTCGTTCCGCAGCAGCTGATCTAGACAGAGGTGTCTGTATTCTGCACAGGTACCCAGTCACATTGAAAACCAATATCTCGGCCCCGGTAATTGACGAAAACGACGAATCCCACGTTCTCCCCGCCTTCCTCAAGCTCCTCAGTCTCTTTCAAATCTTCGAGAAATCAGGGATGTTCGATATCATCCAGGATGAACACTCGGAGCTACAGCCAGGTACGAATAGTGTGGGACGTGTCGATTGGCCCTTCCTGGAAGGTCTTCAACGGAATCTGCAGGACGGATCGACGCTTTTCGAGCGTATCTCAGACGTACAGAAGGCGGACTTGTGCGTCACTCGGCACTGGATGCGAATGATTCTATGGAAACTATCCCCAAAACGCTATCTGGGGTCTCCCCCGTCCGCCGACCGGTCCATGTCCCTCTGCTTCCCACTCAACGTCGCCAAGGAGCTAGTGAGCATCGTCTCGCAGCTACCTCGTTCCGCAGTCGAGGCGCATGGTTTGGGCATGGAGCTCAAGATTTATGAAATTGCTAATTCCCTGGCCGATGCCATTACGGATCTCGCTGCGCTGCCATTGTCCCCCGAATGGGATGGTGAGAGTCGTCCAAATTATATATTATCACGTCTCCACGCGATATTGTCAACGTTTCGGGGTGGGGGAACAAGAAATTGGTCGATGTTCTCTACCAGAAAATGGCAGAGGTACAGGTCATCATCGGACCCTCGTTAACAACGCCTCTTCGAAACCCAGGGAGCAGAAAGCGCCGGCCGTCCCCCACGGAATTCGAAGATAGCCAACAAATGCATCGGATTACCGAGTTGACCAATCATGATTCTACAATATCCACCTGTTTAGACCCACTTGCTTATCCGTCCGACGCGAACGACTTGACCTACGCGTCAGTTTGTGATATGTCCTTTGCAAGTCAAGGGGATGGTGTACAGAACCAAGTCCCACAATACCCGGATGTAAACAATCTGTTTCAACCTACCTATAACGAGACGACATCCGATTTCCTGTTTGATCCAAGTAGCGTAGTCATTGAACCACAGGAAATGGCACCTTTGTCACCCATCTGGTCGTCTTTTATGCCGATGAACGCAATCACGGAGGACATAGCGTCCCAGATCCTACGAGCCTCAACCCAGGATATTCTCTTTCCTGGCGCTGACTTCCCGAACTTTGCTACAGGCACTGATTTTGTTGGTCTCTACTGAAACTGACCTTGTTAAAACATCGAACTCTCAAATTACTACCTGACGAATACATGCAACAAAGCCTAATACTTGAAGCGGAAGTCCAGCCGCTGATTTCCTTCGCCTTCTCGAGCAGCCTGGTCCGACTGGTAAGCCACCTTCTCCTCTGGCGACATCCCATTCCACTTCTTCTCTTTCTGGCGATTGAGATAACGGAGGAACTCCCTCTGCACCACGAAGACTACCATGGAGAAGGCACAAATCGCAATGAGCACCTTATTGCCCCTGAAGTAATACGGCTTGTCGTCCTCGCGATAGATCTCTGTGTTGGTCTCCATCAGCCTGGTTATTCTAAACATTTGTCCTGGGTAGGGTGGCACTTACGCGACGCGATCACGGATCCCACCTGTACAATCACGTTATACGTTGCCGCCGTAATGGCTCGCTTCTTCACGTCGAACGTGTTCTCGGAAATCCACGCCGACACAATCGGATGAAAGTACGGATATCCAGAGATCAGGGTCGTGATGGTGAAACGACCCCACTCGCGGCCACCGTTGGGTAGAGCCAGCATTGCCGCCAGTAGTGGCAAGGTCCAGAACTCGCCAAACAGACAGTGGAAAGATCGCTCCCCGAAATACTCACTACTGCTCGAGAGAGCCAGCATGAGGATGATCTGGAGCACTGCGGATGGAATGGAGAGCATGTTGGAGTCGAAGGTCGAAAACCCGATCCGTTTGAGGGTCAGTGATAGATATGCTTGCACTGGATTCTGCGGGATGTAGGCGACAAGGCCAATGAGGTATAGACCCCACATGGACTTGTCACTCCAGGCACGGAGGACGTCATTGAGGGTAGCTCGCTCGTGGATGTTGGTGAGACCTTTCGATGGGTCGTCCCGGAGCAGGCGCTGCAGTCGTATCAGTTAGTCAACGCCGCGGGGATTAGGATAGTATATATGGAGGAACGTACGTTGATCATGATCACCTCTTGGCGCTCCGTGTACCATGCTCTGGGCACCAGTACACTCTTCGTGTTGGTTGGGGAGCTTGGAAGGTAGAGGATGCTCTATGTGCAATCCGATTAGCTTCTGTCTTCGCATATACCACTCCACGCCCTGCGCAGGGAATGCTGTTCCATACCAGTAGTCCAATAACAAAAGTCAAGAGACCCTCGATCAGAAAGAGCCAAAACCAGCCTGTCTTTCCGTGGACTCCGCGCATCTCTAATATCCCCGCGGCGAGCAAAGACGAGATAATGCGAGCAACCTGTTACATGTCAGCATTTTGATGATCCGTTAGACGATATCTATGATCACTCGTGACTTACGTTCAACGTCGACCAAAAGAAAGCGAGCCGCACACTCAACTCCCTGGTTTTGTAGAAGTATGTAGCAAACAGAATGGTACCAGGAATGAAACCACCCTCGAAGGCCCCGATCAAGGCACGGGTGATGTAAAAGCTGGCCCGACCGGTCATCCACGCCTGGGTCCAAGAAACAAGAGACCACAGCATCATCATAATCGGCAGCACGCGTCTGAATCCAAAGCGTTTGATAAGAAGCTGTGCGGGGAATTCAGTTGCCAGGAAGCACACGAGTTGGATTGTCGTTCCCTGGAGGGCATTGTTAGTAGAATTTCGTAGCATTAGAAGTATACATAGTTCGCATACGTTGTTGTAATCATTCGACGAGAGGTTCAAGTCATCGAGTAGATTATCTGTGAGTGCGTTGGACAAATTTCCGCGGTCGAGTTGCAGGCCAAAGAACTACACCTTGTCAGGGCTGAGCTGCGACAAGTCCAATCGTATCGATGAAATGAATACATACCATGACACAGAGCCATGTCAGAAGCAACAGATCGGTTTTCCACACAACCGCTCTCTCTTCCTTCTCCGTCCAAGACGCCGTAGGATCAAACCGGTGAAAACCCTCGAAAGACTCATGGGGCGGTGTCACAGCGGAAAGATTCTCCTGTCCGACAGCAATAGATGCCTTCGAGCAGTCATCGTCGCTAGGCGCAGTCGCGGGGTGCTTAGGACCTTTGTCGGCCCTTTCGATATCGGCCATTGTGAATGATCGCCTTTCTCCTGTGTGCTTCTTCCCTGTGTATTAAAAGACAAAGACTGAATTAGTCGATAGGGTACACGAAGCCCTAGAGAGGAGAAGAATGCCACCTCCATCCTGGGAGGGGCAGCCATGGACGTTATTATATAGAAAATGCCATGCCACACATACCACGCTCCAACAATACAATTGTACCGTATCGCACCATTTAAATTTAACCTGAGCGTAGTCGGGAACTCATCGCCGGCACGGCAGTTGTAGTATACGCTTACACGTTTATCCTACAGTATGGCCAATAGAGCGTCTGGCGGGAACTTTGCATCACTGTGCCTTCCGAGCACATCATCGGCTAGCTTGCGTTTTGGCTTCAGGCACCTTACTGAGTTTGTTCTAGCTTGCCGAACTGTTTATTCTTTGTGTTTTCTTTTTTCCAGTTCTTATTTTTTAATTATTGTATCAATTCGTATTTACCTACGAAAGAGTCTTATGCTCCTTGGTTCGAAGGTCAAGTGCTAACAGCCGTGGAATGTTTTTGCGGGGTTACAAGATAGCCTGTCTTCGTTCCCCAGATTTTTCCTCGGGTCGACTGACTCTCGCCATTCGAAGAGGCAAGATTGGCCAGTACTCGTTCAGTCTAGTGTAGTCTAGTGGACGGAGAACGAGAGGCATCGTGCTTGGCAACTTTGCGTTGCCGAAAATTTCGCCGATGCCCCACAAACGCTTGTCTGGATTCCGAGGTGGAGAATTCAATCACGGCACTCATCGAAGTAGTTCCTTGTAAGCATGGAATGAATCATGTGGTCACTGTTAGGACAGGGACCGTGAGTTATTGTTTGATTTTCGTGGCAGAGCACGCAAAGATAACATATATTGTTCTTGGTTGTGGGTGGTGCTCACATGGTGATATGTATTAAGTCGGGAGGCCAGGCCGTTCGGTTTGTATATTACTATATTGAACAGAGTAGCCTACTGAATTTCAAAATGATTGAACGGAATATGCCGCGTGTATGTGCTGCTTAGCACCAAGGCATGCATGCATGGAATTGATAGGAACGAGGAATTTTAGATAGATGATTGAACTTCCCAGATTTTAACACTGACCTGGCAAGCAAGGTATAGTTTGTACGATGACGTTAAACCGCGAGTCAGTGTGCTTTCGGGACATAGTTTCTCCTATAATAAAGTCGAGCCTGCCTTGTGAATCGCCAGGTAAGATTTTCCCATCTTACCAGACCCGTGAAGACGTGTAATCTTCCGTGTGAGGGTGAATTTATGGGATATAAATGCTCTTTGTGCGGTGATCTCTTATCTCAGCGCGCATAAATGTAGCGTATTTACAGTTCCCGTTCAGGAACAGATCAGAGAGATGTAATAGTGGGGATCACGGAATCTTCGAGGGAAGAGGAGGGATATAAAGCCCCTTGCAATGGAGAAACACTCAGGGCGTGTGCAGTGAGCACCATGATAAAGCGGTGGCAACTGAATTAGGCTTTGAGAGCAGACTTCCACTGCGTAGAGTAGCCCATGTAGATGATCGTAAATCTATATCAAGAATCTTATCGACATCTAATCACTATGTACGCAACAACCCGATATACAATCATGCACACCGCAAGCGCCAGAATATTCAAACGAGGGTTCTTATCGAAAATTTTAGAAGTTCAAGACATCCTTACCATTTTGGATAGTGCATTGTTTGCTTGGCTGATGTTGTTCATTGCACGTAAATTCCAGGCCATGCATCGCGTATGGCATAATATTAGCCATAACATATTTTGAAGGGAGGATGTAAGCCACAATTTGGAACACCCGTGGTAATGATGTACTAAGAAGGCCCGCAAATACCCAGTTGATATATAACACCATCGGAGTCAAGGTAGTGCTGATACCTAGCAACCAGTTAACATGTATAATACTATTCAAAGGCAGGGTACGACTGATACCTTTATTGTCGAAGAGAGAAAGCAGTATAATACCGATGGACTCACCGCAGTTGATAATTGCGAATATGTTGAACGATGAAATGAGGAACATCATGAAGGTGCTCTGAGTTGGCGGGCTGAACGTAAATATCGCACCTGAGATCAAGGCTGAGAAGAGCTCTAGACATGTATACTGCACGAGAAAGCATATTGCGGTCATGCATCCGTCATTGCGTTCAGATTTAAATGTGTCGCGCTCTCCTGGGTATACTATAATACTTTGGAGGAGGCCTAGTTTCCATGAAAGTTAGCCGAGATGGGGATATCAAAGGAAAGTCAATGGGTGGGAGAGCAAACCTGCAACAAGAAGAGTTAGAAGCTGTTGGAGAAGACCTATTCTTGTTTGTACAGAGTTGCTGTCGTTTTAGAGGGGAGATGTGAACATAATAAAGATAGCTGCCATCTCAGGAGCTTGAACTAAGCGTGATAGCAGATGAAATGGCCGCCTAATCAAACCAAGAGCTGAGCGGCGTATTGCTAAAGGAAGCAATATTGAAAAGGAGTTAATATCCTTTGTCATTTCCTTTCGCTCTTGCAAGGTGATCGGTACTGGGTATGTCCCTTGGATATTTACTTGGGCGACAGTATGTTTTTCAATCAACTGCTGCACCTTAGTTCGACTCGACGTTTCTCCTTGGTTTCGATGGTCTACCGTAACTAAATCGATAATGAAGTCACAGGGATTCATTACACTTGGACATTCAAAGCCATGGCTGCGGAAATAGTGTAAGATATCCTCGCCGGGGCCTGCAAAGACGGGGGATCCGTCAGGTGCAAGAAGAAGAATGTTCGAAAAAAAAGGGAAAGTATCTGACCGTGGTTGGTGAATACTGCAGATGACAGTGCAACCCTCCTCTGACAGATCCTTTAGCTTCTTCATGATACATCCGGCTGTGTATGCATACGTCGAGACCTGAGGTAGGTTCATCCAGTATCAAAACCATCGGGTCAGTCAGGAGCTGAATACCTATTGAAACCCGTCTCTTCTCACCACCACTAATACCATTTTGTTTATCATCTCCAACTATAGTCCCTGCACAGGAGGTCAAACCCATTGTATGGATACTGGAGTCAACCTTGGAGCATGTTTGCTCCTTTGTCATCCATCCAGGGAGTCTCAGCCCTGCAGCAAAGAGTAAGGTTTCTCGGACAGTCAGAGAGGATTACAAGTAGTCAAACTAAGATACGTAGGAGCACATAGTTCTGACCGTGGAAAGGGGTAGATGATGGCTCTTGTAGAGAACTTGGCCTTGTCTTTGATGCCTCTGTGGTAGGCGCTCTGTGAGAGCGTGTATTAGGGTGGTCTTCCCGCTCCCAGAAGGCCCCATAATGACACTAAGTTCACCTTGTCGGAATGTGGTGTTGATTGGTTTGAGTATTGGCTGTTCATGACCGGGACTCCATAAGGCTTTCAAATTTCGCCTAGTCAGAGTTAGTACATATCTGTTTAACTGGATATCCACAGCTGGGGCACGTGGTGTTGAGGTTAGAGGTTGAAGCTCTGTATTTTCAATAATGTCAGGCCTGCGGCTCGGCTGGGGGTCCGGAGTCATGATAGCTCCCATTTGAGGGCGCTGAAGTAACAGAGCAGCCACCAGAGTGTAGAAGATAAGAAAGCCGAAAGAGGCCACAATAGGTTGCCAGATACACTCGCGAGGAAATCCTAGGCCCGCCATGATATCTTTCCCATAGGACTCTGTACAGCCGCCTGGCGAAGAATTGGCGACAGTTGAACAGCTATATTGATGCCCCCGTGGCGTCTGCTCCGGACCAACAAATTCAATGGCACATAGCGCGCTATAAAGATAGAAATAATGGGCTATCCATTTTGACCATCGCAGCCAGATCGGTATTTGATCTACATGTACTAAATAACCGCCGGATAAGCTTTGCAGAGTATAAAGCAAATTTCCAATGAGACCAGCTATTGCGAAATCGCGGGAGATTGCAATTGCAAGCATGTAAAGGGCCAATGGGATTCCAGTAATTTCCTCTACTACACATCGCTATACGCATTTGCTATCCCTACTAGGTTGGAACGTTATTTTATGATTTATTTTTGACCCACCGCTTCTACCACTACCGAATCAAGAGACATACAAGAACTTTGTCGGCCCGAAAATGGACAATGCAAGTCACCCTGAGGTAGATGAAATTGACTGGGAGAGCTTCATATCCCAGGGGTTATTGTAGAAGCTGCTCGTTGCGTACCTTGCGTTGAATGCTTAGGGCTAATTATTGCCATACGGAAGTCATGTTCGGTAAGAGATGGTAACACCCGTAGTTAGAAAGAGGACCTGGATCAGTTATCTCATGTATGGCTTTATCCTGATGCAATTATAGTTTAATTAAAGCGGCAAAGCAACTGCTGCACCAGTATTCGGGTCTTCAACAGTAACCTCTGCAGTTTTCTTCAGATGATCCCAGACCTTCTGAAACCGAGCATGCACGACGGGTTCATTGTTGAGCGGTGCAAGGAAGGCAATGCTGTTCATCACAAAGTGAGCTATGCGAGCTCGAGCATTTATGAGGAACGGGAAGAAATGAAAACCCAAGGCAGAGTAAATTAAAGATTCGGAGTGCGAGGGAAATGACACGTACGTGAGCTCAGCAGCAGGCAATCCGCCATACTGCGGTCCGACCCAGCGGTTATAGATCTGGATTTTGCCCGGGGATCCCTCACATATATGTTCCAATATAGACGTGAATATCGTTAGTTCTGAACTCCCTCACGTCATCGGAGTTCGTGCTTGAATATACTGTCTGTAGTTATCGTACGCTTCTGCGGCACGTATCGAGCCGTCGACATCCTCCCTACTGGGAGTTTGACCAGCAACTTTGATCTTCTGTGTATCCTTAGTATGAGCCTAGGTGTTTGGGTTCAGTAAGCTGAATCCTACATAAAAGCTCGACATAGTGGGCGGTTGAAATAACGAACTTTGACTTATGGGAAGTGCAGGAAGAAAATGCTGTCGGTGGGGCATTCGAGGATCATTTATACATTGATCATGAAGAGCCGCGCCGTTCGTACGGCTGAAATGAGGAGAATGTGATACTTTCAGCTTTGCCTTTCTAAGTTTGTGGCGTATACGATAAGTATATGATTGTCACTCGGTATACTCGACAGTGCGTAGCATTGTTACTTATCGGCTCATCGCTCGAAGCGACCCACACACCAGCGTATAGTCTCCTACCATTGCTGATAATAATACCATTTCCGGCTGAATAGCGCGAGGCAAATCGACCAGGGAGAAATGTCCCGTTCCGATAGACCTCTTCTAATGCTTCATAGCGTAAATAGTAAGCAAGCTGCACTGCTTTGTATTCCACCCAGATCGACCATTCTAAATCTGACATTTAGGACGCTGATCTTTATTGATAGCGAATAAGCCAAGTTCCCACCAAGTGGGACCAAACCAACAGGTGCTCGCCTACGCTGTAGGTACAATCCAGTATATACACCGTGGACAACTTTGGTCAACCATGTACCAAGTTACTCACCACGATCACTATTACTATTCCCTTTGGCCTTATCATGATGCGCTTCCTTCCCGTCAATTTGACGACAATCCTCGTGGAGCTCCCAGGTCTCCAAGAGACTCGCGCGCTTCATGCCTCACTGCAGTCCTGCCCAGTGGATGGTGTTGAGGAGATGATTCCTGCTGCCCGCACCCTGCTCGTGCACTTCGATGCCGAACGCTTAAACGCGGAGGCGTTAGCAACCGAACTTCGCCAGCGAGACCTTTCCCTCATCAGCTCGCAGTCGGACTGTCAGATAGAAATCCCCGTCTGCTATGACGGCGTGGATCTGGACAACATTGCAAAACTGACCGGCTTCAGCGTGGAAGAGGTCATTCGTCGCCACAAGGAGAGCAAGTTCACGGTGGCATTTTGCGGTTTCGCGCCCGGCTTCAGCTATCTGCATGGCGGCGATCCCGCGCTCTTCGTGCCGCGCCATCAGACTCCACGGACCCGCATCCCAGCTGGCTCGGTAGCATTGGCGGGGCCCTTTAGCGGTATCTATCCACAGAGCAGCCCAGGTGGGTGGCAGCTCATTGGCACGACGTCGGCTAAAATGTGGGACACAAATCGGACCCCAAGCCCGCTTCTTCAGCCGGGCTACCGGGTCAAATTTGTGCAGGTGGATGATCTTGAAACCGCTGGAGTTAACACTACACCTTCTTCAATTGAAAGTGATACTGCTCCGGCTTCTGGATCTATCAATAGCCACGGAAAGCCAGCGCTGAGCCAGACGTTCTGTCACGCCAGCCCACATTTCAAAGTTTTGACGGCGCCAATCCCGGCTCTTTTTCAAGACCTCGGCCGTCCCGGTCAAGCGAACCAAGGTGTTTCTGGCTCCGGTGTATTAGATCGATCGGCGTTCCGAGCTGCAAATCGCATAGTGGGGAACCCAGCTGGCACTGGATGCCTGGAACTTACGCTCGGTGGCTTTTCCTTTGAGAGCTCCAGTCAGGCGGTGATCGGCTGCACTGGGGCACCCTGTCCCATCACGATTGAGGATGCAAAAGGCCGGACCACAGAGATAACACAGACTCATCGGCCAATTTCTCTGGAGTCGGGGGATGTCGTGACATTCGGGCATCCACGCACAGGGATGCGAAGCTACCTGGCCGTCCGCGGTGGCTTTGAGATCACTCCAGTCTTGGCCAGCGTCAGCACCGACACATTGGCTGCTGTGGGGCCCAGTCCAGTCACCGCTGGATCTGTATTGGCCTTGAGGAACGCACGGAAGGGACTCACAAGTGTTTCGATCCACGAAGCCCCAGCTTTTACTCTACCCTCTGCAGTTGACGTGGTGACTCTAGATGTCGTGCTTGGCCCTCGCACAGATTGGTTTACACAACAAGGCCTGGACACGTTCACTCAACAGCGCTGGAAAGTGACTGCAGATTCAAGCCGAACTGGGATTCGCTTGTCGGGAAATGTTTCGATAGAGCGCAAAGATAACCAGGCAGAACTACCCAGTGAGGGTACGGTCAACGGAGCTATTCAGGTGACCCACAATGGTCAACCCGTACTATTTCTTGCCGATCATCCACTAACAGGTGGATACCCGGTCATTGGGGCTGTTGCTGAATACCATCTGGATCTCACTGGCCAGCTCCCGGTGAACACGATGGTGCGGTTTCGTGCTATTGGGCCCTGGTCAGAGATTCAGCCGCAAAGCGATCTGACCCACATTGCATAAGTCATTCTCTTTCTATTCTGAGCATTGATTGACATGATCGGTGACCAGCAAACATATCATTTGTCATAGAAATCTTCGCAGTAGGCACAAATGCAAAGCACGTTTTAAATGAACGAACCATCGAGGAAGGTGAAGAAGGGCGAAGCATATGGTTGAGAAACTCGAGTGCTATTGTTTGCTCCTTCTTCCAATAAACTCTATCAAATCATAGAATAATACAGCAATGAGGAAAGAAATAAAGAAAGTATTGATTGCGAATCGCGGAGAGATCGCGGTGCGCATTATCCGTGCTTGTTACGATTACGGCGTCAGATCAGTTGCGGTATACTCAGACCTGGACGTGGACTCGCCTTTCGTTCGCCTTGCCGATGAAGCCTATGGGCTGAAGGGATTCCAAACAGCCGATACCTACCTCAATATCGATAAGCTTATTGCTGCAGCGAAACAGTCCGGGGCAGATGCCATTCACCCAGGATACGGGTTTCTATCTGAACGGGCGGAATTCGCTCAAGCAGTCCTGAATGCAGGGCTGACCTGGATCGGGCCTGATCCAAGTGTGATTGAGGCACTTGGTGATAAGGTTGAGGCGCGACGCATTGCGCTACGCGTCGGTGCGCCGCTGGTAGCCGGCAGCGATGGCCCTGTGTCAACGGCAAAAGAAGTGGTAGCATTTGCGAGACAGCATGGCCTACCAATTGCGATAAAAGCCGCCCATGGAGGTGGTGGTCGCGGTTTGAAGGTGGCTTGGAGGATGGATGAGGTAGCAGATTGTTATGAATCTGCCGTCAGGGAGGCAACGGCGGCCTTTGGTCGGGGGGGATGTTTCATAGAACGATATCTCGACCGTCCGCGACATATCGAGGCTCAGGTTCTAGCTGACAAGCATGGTAACGTGGTGGTGGTCGGAACGCGCGATTGCTCCGTACAAAGACGACATCAAAAGTTGATCGAGGAAGCTCCAGCTCCATTCTTGATTGTCGGGCAGCGAGAGAAGATTCAGAATGCCGCTCAGTCAATATGTGCTGCGGCTGGTTATTCCGGTGCTGGCACTGTAGAATTTCTTCTAGGAGCCGATGGCAGCGTCTCTTTCCTAGAGGTCAATACCCGACTTCAGGTTGAGCACCCCGTGACGGAAGAGACCACAGGGCTTGACTTGGTCGTGGAGCAGCTTCGTATTGCCGAGGGACATCCGCTAAACATCTCGTCTCCCATTCCTCCCCGGGGTCATTCCATCGAATTCCGCATCAATGCAGAGGACCCTGGTCGAGGGTTCCTACCAACCCCTGGCCAGATCACGACTTTTCAGCCACCTTCTGGCCCCGGCATCCGTCTAGACAGTGGTGTCGCTCAAGGGTCGACCATTCCGGCTGTTTACGACTCCCTAATGGCGAAGTTGATCGTCTCTGGCGCAACCCGTGAGCAGGCACTGCGTCGTGCCCGTCGTGCGCTGAAAGAATTCCACATCACCGGGGTAGCGACAGTTCTCCCGTTCCACACTGAGACGCTTAACTCTGACGATTTCCTGGGTACTAATGGCTTTAATGTGCACACGCGCTGGGTGGAAACTGATTTCTTGGTGACACTGGCCCCCGCTCCACGACCGGACCCAGCACCCGAACAGGAGCTCATTCGGACTC
This sequence comes from Aspergillus nomiae NRRL 13137, assembly GCF_001204775.2. Lineage (NCBI taxonomy): Eukaryota > Fungi > Ascomycota > Eurotiomycetes > Eurotiales > Aspergillaceae > Aspergillus > Aspergillus nomiae. The sequence goes on from NW_015378060.1 coordinate 184,390, forward strand.
ATCTGGAGATTGATGGCAAGCTGGTATCTGTGGGCCTGCCAAGCCTGCTCCTGAGCGGAATCGGGTCGGTAGCATCCTCTTCACCTAGTGCCAATAAACAAAAACTAAAGAAAGATACCGGAGACATTCTAGCACCAGTCTCTGGAACGCTTCGAGCCTTCAAGGTCCCTGACAGTGCGTGTGTCCGTAAGGGCGATGTACTGGCAATTATGGAGGCGATGAAAATGGAAACACAAGTCACTGCACCGAGAGACGGGATTGTACGCCTTCTCACCAAAGAGGGTGAATATGTGCAGGCAGGGAGCGTGATACTTACGTTTGAGCAAGAGGAGCTCATGTTCAAGAATTGAAAATGGATTAATACCCATACTTAACTATGATAGCTAATGGCAAAGAGCCAGATATCAACTCTGCTTCAATAAAGAGTGTAATGAGTGTATTGCATTGCCTGCATAATCCATCGCATAGTTCTCCATTCTCTTTGGGTTAATTGCGCAGCGATTATCGAGCGAAGAGCATAACGATAAGAAGAGCATACACCAAGAAGCAGTCACCTAAATTACGTGTCCATGGTTTCAATAACCATAGGGCCTTTTGCCTTTTCCATTGAGAACCTCGGCAAAAAATTCACGAAAAGAGATTGGCTTGAAGTCGGGATACAACTCTCTCGCATCAAGATACCCGAGATATTTTGCATAGCGAGGCTGATTATCCTGGCGAACATACTTGCTATATGTATACTGTGTAATATAAACCAAGGTCCGCTTGCCTGGATCCCCCGGATCAAGAGAAAGGGACGACTGGGCATCATTCAGTCTTGTTTCACTTTCTTCAATCGTCTCCTGTAAATAGATGTAGTGAGTATATATCTCTTCAAACCCAGGTCATACGTACATATTGCCTCTCAACCTTCTCGCCTGACAGGTCCTCAACGATATCGATGATCTCGTTTTCAGTCAAAATATCTCCCCAAGTGTAAACATACTTGTTCACCGTTCGATCATCGGTGATAATCCGTGCAACAAAGCGGCCAATATCACGGGAGTCTGTCAGTATATTGGGGGCATTGCCGTCACCATGGATAGTCGTGTTTGGCACCAAAGCTGCGTAGTCAACGCGCCCCGATGGTACGCAGGGGAAGGAGATTTGATGCCAATACCCAACGTCGATGACAGTGTAGGGTAGTTCTAATCTTTTGATCTCATTGTATATGACCTCTTTCTGATCATTGTTTCACATATGTTAGACAGCCATTGGGGGTTCATTCTGTTTCTTCGCAGTTATATAGGGGCACATACCTCATCGCGAAGCAACATTATCCCTTGTGGTGGGGCAACTGTGATGAATGCACAAGGAATAAACCGCTTGATGCCTGCAGACTTGGCAGCTCTCACTAACGTCTTTTGCTGCAGGAGGTCGTGAGGCCCAATGGCACTGATCAAAATGTCAATACCTTGCAAGGTGGAAACAAGCTCTTGTTCCGAGACATTTAAATCAGATACACGCAGTGGAACACCACGATTCTTGATTTGCTGAGCAGATGGTTTCCCCGCGGAACTAGGCCGTACAAGAACCTCAACATCCTAGACGTGTAATGAACAAGTTTAACAACAGAAGTAGTGACCTTATGTCAAGAGATTGCATTGTCAATGAGAGGGGTGAATGTTATAACATACAAATTGGTTGGCTTCTAGTAGCCCATCTAATATAGAACCCCCAGTTGCGCCAGTCGCCCCAAGGAGCAATACCTTTTGTTTCGTAGACATTTTCGCCGACGGTAGGTCATAAGACGAAAAACGATGTATTAGCTATAATTCGGTGTATAAGTGGATATACTAGCCCCATGTCCTTTATTTAAAGTAGCTACAGAGTATGAAGTTATGACCATGGCTAAGGAGATAAGCTTATCAATCATTAATAATCAATATTCATGCCAGCTTAAATCTTCGAAGCCAAAGGTGTGAAGGCCTTTTAAGTGTTTAGCCGGCATGTGCACTGGGTCCACTACATAACTTTATGCCCACAATTCACAACACAGGCCATCCTGTTAACATTGCACAGTTTAGTGACGTCAATGAGGTACGCTGAAATCGCGGCCTTAGAATTAAGGCGGACAATAGATAGCGTATTTCCTTTAACAATCTGTAGTTGGAACCTCGTAATGTAAGCCCGAGTAAAATCAACCCTCGCCAAAGCACACCACTGCGGCATATCAAGAACCAATAGTACGAGGAAGACAATTTGAAGGGATAAAACCCTTAAAAATCTGAACAGATCCGTAACATACCACCTTGTTTTCAAAATAGCTGGGGTTCGTCAATCCCTTGTGACCATGTAAGAGGGCACTTACTTGCTGTTATCCTCACGGTTTGTGGCCGCATATACGGCGTATCATTGGATAAAGAGCGCGATAAACCGAAGTATTGACGAAACATGTTATCTGGGGTTATTCTGGGAACCGAATTCTCCTTCGTGCATCTAATTTGGGATCCAGTTACCCTCGTTGTATGACCTCCATGGCAATCGATGGACGAACTCGTTGGCTAGGGCTGACTGCCACAAGCAAATATTGTCAAGTCATCCCGATCACTTGCCTTATTTGTAGTCAAGGCCCACAGCTGTGGAGGCTCTGATTGGTGAGATACTGATTGAGGAAAGTGATCTCGGACCCACTCCGACTATCCGGGAAATCAGAAGATGGTTTGAGGATCGATTGGGAAGGGCAAAGGGATGATATCAAAATCCTGGGGCATTGGACATCACCTTCCTGATGCAAAATCCCCGCGTTGAGATACAATGGATTCCCCGTCTGACGGATCTATAAATCGGCCTCATGGCCCTCTCCAGATCACCATTGCTGTATCAATCACTCAAAAACATCCTCCAAAACAAGCTCTACTTTTCATTTATAGTCACAATGTCTGAGACTCTTGACCTATCCTTGCTGAAGGGTACACCCGAGCAAAGGGAGCAGATCTCTGCTGAGTTGCTCCATGGCCTCAAGACTCGCGGTGGCGTTAAGCTGAAGAACCACGGTCTTCCAGACAAGCTCGTTCATGAACTATTCGACTGGGTGAGTTAGATGTGTTTTTGCACTCCCAGATTAAAGCTGATTTTCCCAGACTCGCAAGTTTTTTGCCCTTCCGCATGAAGACAAAATGCTCGCCAAGCACCCTCCTGAGGCAAACCCCAACCGGGGCTACTGCTACGTTGGACAGGAGTCCATCTCGAGTATTAGTGGTTATGAGAAGGGGCTTCCGCAGGGACGTTTCGTTCGTGATATCAAGGTATGGCTTGGTTTAGCAGTATTCAGACCGTCACACACTAAAAGCGATACAGGAAACCGTCGACTTCGGCTCACCTCGCGATGAGCTCGTAGACAACATCTGGGTACCTGAAGAGAAGCTCCCAGGTTTCCGCAAGTTCATGGAAGACTTCTACGAAACATGCTTCAAGCTCGAGCTCGAGATTCTCGCTGCTCTTGCGAAGGCACTCGGCGTTGACGAAAACCAAATGGTAGCCCTGCACAACAAAGCCGAGAACGAGTTCCGCATCCTTCACTACCCAGAAGTTCCGGCATCAGAACTGGCCGACGGCACCGCGACACGTATCGCCGAGCACACCGACTTTGGCAGCATCACCATGCTGTTCCAGGACTCCGTTGGGGGCCTTCAGGTCGAAGACCAGCAAAATCCTGGTGTCTTCCGCGGTATCGAGTCAGCAGACAAGACAGAGATCATTCTAAATATTGGCGACTCGATGCAGCGACTGACCAACGATACTTTCCGCGCTGCGTGCCACCGTGTCACATACCCGCCTTCTGTTAAGGTTGGTACAGAGGCAGTCATTCCTGAGCGGTACTCCATTGCATACTTTGCGAAGCCGAACCGCTCGGCGTCACTGTTCCCTTTCAAGGAGTTCATCACGCCTTCAACCCCTTGCCGGTACGAGGACATAAATGCATGGGATTTCCAAAACCTTCGCATTTCCAGACTGTTTAAATAGGGATTGTATATAAGTTTACTGCATGACTAGTTTATGAAATACTCGTTTTACCTGAAATATGTCGTTGATGCATAGATTCTCGTAATTTGTCTTAGGCGCAGCGTGGTAGATCACAATCGTCCTCAAATAGTCGTAAAATAACTAGGATCAATATGGCGGACGTCGTGTTGTGTCTGAATCCTTGGGTAAATGTATCTGACTTTTTTGCAGTTTTGTGGACAAGTTAAATATATTTCTCCTAGGTCCACCAAGGCAAGTAATTCTCGCGCCTCGTTCATTTTCGATGTTATCGGATAATTTAGTCAGGTTGACTAGTAGAAACAAGACCATCTCACATATATATCGTGCTTCTTAAACAATCATGGGTCGGGATTCTGCTGCAATAAGCGAGCAGTTACGTCTTACAGAGAGCGTCGTTGTATGGTGCCTTGACGAGTAATACTATCATAATTCTACTTAGTCCTCAAGTGATAGCTGGTAGCATATTGAGCATGACATATGACCCCTGGACTGGGTGGATGGAGAAGACAGCCTGAGCAGTTTGGGGTATTACACCCGGCACGTAAATGACCCTTGAGATGTAGATACATTAATCTAAATACCAGAAAAGCGACCCGGAGTGTACAATTTTAATACCCTCTATTGTCTATACAGAGCACCTCCACGATCATAGCTAGTACCCCACTGAATCCAGACACGAGGGACACAGATAACTCGCGTCAACCTAATTCTCCCTATTCAACTGCAGCACCAAGCCAGGAACCTCCAATCCAACAGCGTTCCCATCACTGTCGAGCACAAAAACAAATAAATCCAAGGCACGACCATTATACTTTAGCTTATCCACATCCATCCACGAAACACAAGTCGGCGTCCCAGCATCAGCAAGCTCATTCTTATCCTGCAAAACAGCCCTGAACGCCACCCTGGAGCCACCTGACTCCGTGCTCGAAACCAGGCCGGTTGGATACAACCTGATACTCAACGCCTCCGGGTCCTTAACCCCAATCAACGAAGCCAGGGTCTCCCTGAAATCTGTCCCATTGCTGACGAACCTGTCGACGAACATACCAGGCAACCTATCAACAGAGACTGTAATCGACGAATTAAGCCCAGAAGAAGCTTTATACTCGCCACCAAACCGAGCACCGGCCTGCTTAACCGCCGTCTTCATCAACGCAGGCAAGATAACATCGCCGATGATATCAGCGTGCGCATTCAGGTCCGGCGCGGAGACGCTGTCGGTTGCAAGAACGGCGAACCCGACGTTATAGTCTGGCACGAGACCTATGTAGGAGCTGTACTGTCCAATGCTGCTATAGTAGGTATAAATGTCGATCATAGAGGTGTCGGGGTAGTCTCCACTGCTGTAGATGATCCAGGGGTAGCCGAGGGAGTTGGCTGGGTTGGACGTGTGGGTGACCGGCTTCAGCCAGCGGTTTGATTGAGCCTCGGTTAGGAGGGTTGAGTTGAGGATTGCCTTTCCGGCGGTGGAGAGATCGGTGATTGTTGAGTACATCGCGAGGGCCCTGTATTTCGGATTAGTAGGGTTCTAGGGATTCAATCTGGGGCGGAGGACTTGCGGTGCGTCTCCTGCATATTGAGTGGACCAACCACTAGTTTTGGGGTCTGTTGGGATGATACCGGCTGAGTTCCTTGAAGGGGTGTGCAGGCTGGTGTTAGTGAGGGCGAGTGGCTGGAGGATGCGACTTTTGAGAACATCGTTGAATGGTTGGCCCGTGACCTTTTCTATGATGTAGCCTAGAATCTGGAATCCAACGTTGGAGTATATGGGGGTTACCCCAGGAGGAGCAACTGGCGGAAGATGAGCTAAAGTGCCGAGGGTTTCTGAAGAGCAGATGTATTAGACTTGGATATAGTATTATGGAGAGGGCTATTGTCATACCGGCTTGAGATGAATTACTCCGTGTGCAAGTACCACCAGTGCCAGCGGACGATGGCAAGCCGTCATTGATGCTGTAACCCTCTTTCTCTATGCCATTCACACAGTCTAAAGTAGGTTGATTAGGTCGGTACCAGCTGTAATATTGTTATGTTAGGAGTACTCACAGTCCCTAGGCAGGCCTGACATATGGCTGGCTAGTTGGCCCACAGTAATATCCTTCCAGTCCACATATTGAATAGGATCCTGCGTTACATTCGCACTCTCCGTAGTTTCGGCTAGTGCAGGAAGATATTTCGTCACAGGATCATTCCAGATGGTATCCCCGGCCTCAACAAGAATAGTCCAGATTGTGAAGATCTGGGTAAGTCCACCGATGCGGTAGATGCTGTCCTGATTCACATGTTGAATCTGGCTGGATGAGTTGCGCAGTGAAGGAGCAGTGTAATGATAATCGAAGAAGAATGGATCTGCACTGGCACTTCCCTGATTGGTGGAGAAAAGCGATACACTGAACGATGTGGTATTGGGATAGACTTCTCCGTGAGAACCAGACCCTTGGATATATAGTTCATCGAATTGCCCGGTGAGGTTTGCCAGGGCAGATGTCAATGTCGTCGAGTTCTTGTCGAGCGTGAATGCTGGGAATGCCGGCCCTAAGAGTGGGCAGGGAGTAAATGAAGATACGGAATGAATAAGACAAAGGACGGGGAAAAAGATAGTAAAATGTGATTTAGACATTTTGATATGCAATAATACTTTTGATGCTTCGTGTTGACAGCGTTATGATGGTTCCCTGAGTTAGGTATTTATTTTCTACGAGTCGGGTCGGAGATGGAACATGTACAAACCCTGAGGTATTTCGGCCCCAACATTAGGAAGATCGGATCGGAGATGCAACAAGCCTTCACACACACACTAACACAGCCTCACAAAATGGGGGGCCTTACACACAAACTAGCATTAGGAAACAATATTAGCCAATGTAGGAAGAAGGAAAGTATTAAATAGAAAGAATGGAGAGAATAGAACCGCCGTGACCCCAATCAAGTACGGGATAGCATAGATATAGGTACGTCCCCGTTCAATTTCCGAAGGTTGAATAAGGCGAGACAACTTGTTATATCCAACCAGTCATCATGTCCAGATTGGGAGGAAGGAAGAATTCTGCAGCTAATTGGAAATCATAGCCAGTCAATGACGGATCCCCGGGCATGTCTAACTGTCCAATTGTAGCGTCATACGACAGCCCTGGTGTGGTATCCAGGCCAACATTTTGTCTTGCGGCAAGGCGCTGAGAAGGGTAGGTTGCTTCTTGGTTTTCGAAGTTGGAAGAAAACCAGCCCTGGATGCGAGCAACGCGTTTCTCAAAGTCGACAAAGACGTCTCGATCGCCATCCAGGTCCACGTGCGTTGTAGATAACGCTGCTAGGCGCTGCCGCAGTTTTCCTAGAGTTTCCGGCCATGTACGACTCTGTGGAATTAGGGCTGCTTTTCCCATCCGTGAAGCTGCAACAATTTGCCTACAAGCAACCAGGATGCAGAAAGCCATTTGTACCCATTGTGTGTTGTTGAACCCCTGTTCGCACCCTATCGGTAGCTCCATGTACATATTTAGAATATTATCTGCCGCAGTAAGGCCAGAACAGAAGATCTCGTTCCACCAGGTCTCAGAGACTATGGAACATGCCGACCTAGAAGATAGTGTGCTCTGCTGAGAAATGCTGACTTGGTACAAGCATAGCTCTGTTGTATAGAGCTGCATAGCCATAACCGCTGAACAGTCCAAGAGCGCCATTCTCAGCTTACCTCATACGTTAAAGGCGGGTTTAGGGGGATACTCACGAGTTTCATAAAAGTCAACAGGAAGCTGGCCGCGTAATCTATCTAAGTCAGATTTAATGTTACTGACATATAGCTCTGCTGCCGAGCTCGTGCTAACCAGCTCGATGCCATGTTTCCAAGACAGATTGTTAATCTTTTCCGCAATAACCTGCAATTGGAAAATGTGCATAATGTGCTTGTCATGAGCGAGGTCACCTTCATTGTGTAGAGACTGGCAGCATTGTTCGAGATATGGAGCTATATTTGGGAAGCAAGACGGCTTGTGTAGAAGGATGGAAATGCTAGATCTTGTCTCAGTAACGTCGGTGTTTTACGACAAGAGGAAACTTACGTGGATGACAGGTAATAGCATCCAACAACGGCTCTCTGCTCCTCAAGGCCCCAGGATGGGCGAACATAGTTTTCATCGTCGAGTGCATATTCTTTATCAAATCTAAGTGCTGTTTTCCATGTTTTCGTTTGTGGTGGTCGATCCAACCGCAGCTCAACCAGAAGACCTATAGCCAGCTGTAGAAACTGCGTATATCGATGGGGTCGCGAGTGATAATGGGACCTGTCAAGCATAATTAGGGGGTAGGCTTTATAGGTTGTTCGAAGCTAGTTACCAAGCCAGAAAGACCAGCATTCCCTGTAGCAACTCAAATGAAACGTCTCCGCGCATAATCATGCGAGAAGCAATGATTCTCTTGATCTCCTTACCTAGCACTCTCTGCAGTGGCATATTGGAGTATGCCGCAGATGCGAGTAAAGCTAAGAAGAGAAATGGCTTTTCTTGCCGAAGATCTGCGGCAGCGACCTGCGGTGAGATAACAACGAACGGAAAATGTAACGCCATTTCCGTCTTATAAATATCTATGAAAGACTGGGCAGTTTCCATATTTAGTAGACCGCGTGCAATAACGTCCATCCTGTCCTTGTCAGTTTCTTCGCCAGTTGGACTGCATATAGCACTTTCAAGGACTGTTGGGTTTGCTGGAGTTGATTCGGAGTTAGTCATGAGTTCATTAATCTTTGACTCAAGAGCTTCTATCTGCCTGCACTGTCAAGTGAGTTATATTATATGCCAATACTTGCACGATGATTGCGTACCGGTCTTTTTTGAAGCCCTTAAACCGCCGACCGGTCTCACGATATGTACATTGCTTGTTCAACCGTGCACACCTATACAATCTCAATAAGCTATACATAGACCGCCTTAGCTTTCTTGGGCCATTACCGAGAGCAGATATCTGATTCTGCAGTATTCCGTACACACCGGACCTTGGACTTGGCACAATTCTGACAGGTACTGGAAAGGGGCATGATGTTCGGAGGCACCAGTTAAAGTGTGCACGTCCAAATTTTCTTATGCAATTCTTAGCACAAATAAGAACACTAGTAGAAGTGCAATTCTATTGCACCTGTATCCTGGAGGTCACAACGGAAGTCGGCTCTTGGCAGAGGTCCTTGCACAATATTTATGACAGGAAGCTGGAAGTGAGGCTGTGCAGCGCAGCCAAGCAGCTACTAGTCCACTAGCGGTCAGTTACGTTTCCCCACATGCCTCCACACTTCATCCAATGTATACTGTGCGTGTATTTATCAGCTTGGGAGGGCTGCGCATATCTTATGGCTCGTGCAGCTACATTGACTGGCATACTTTCCAGCTATTTGGAGGCGTTGTCAAGTTCGTAGACTCCATACGGTACCTAACAGACATGGTGCGAACTTGAAGTAGCAAGCAAAAAAAAAAAAAAAAAAAAAAAAGGCCAGGTCGGCTTAGGAAATGATGTAGCGAAGGTCACATAGTTACGCACTACGCTATACTTCAGCAGCGCACAAGTGGCTTTAGTCAGCTTAATGGCAGCCTCGGGCTGCGCTTCTAGATTGCACAGGTTATCCCCCGTCGAGTAATACCGAGATTTGCGTTGGCCGATTGAAGGGAAAGATTGCACTGTCAGAAGATTCTACGAAGGGGAAGGAATGTCTGGAGCGCGACTGATCACCCGCGAATTACGCGACGGAGGGTGAGAATCCTGGGTGATTAGGCGGTCTCCCCATTCTCACCTCTTTTCCAATTAACCTAATGTGTGTGTGTAGACATTCTCTAACGTCTTATTTACTCGCTGTTCCAGTCCTGCTTGATGAGGTCCGCTGCTCTTTCCGCAAATGCATACACCGTGGCTTGCAGATTCGCCGTGCTTATAAGCGGGATAGCACTCGCATCCACAACCCTCAGTCCTTCGATACCATAAACCCTCAAATTGGAATCCACCACTCCGCCTCTCTCGCGAGGCAGCATGGAACAGGTCCCCGCAAAGTGCCACATGGATACTAAATTCTCCCGGGCATACTTCTTCGCAGCATCTAAGTCTCCCCGGAAATCTGCAGCTGGGTCACGGAACTTCAGTGGCTGTTCGAGCAGCTCCCCAAGCTGAGGTGACTCTGCTAAGTTCTTGATACCGAGCAAGTGCCGTGCTATGACTTCCAGATCGAGAGGATTCGACAGGTAACCTGGATCAATGATTGGAGGGGTTTCAGGATTGATGGAGGTACTTGTGCTCTTTTTGTCAGATTTCGTGAATATACGGTTTGTTGGGCGGAGGGGTTCACTCACATATAAACGCTTCCGCGGGAAAGCGGCTGAGAGAGCATTACTCCAAGCGTGACAAACTTTCCAGGCGAAGCAGCTGGAATAGTCTCATCATTGAGGTCCTTGGCATAATTCGTCTGCCCTAAGGCGGACAGGTAGGCAGCTGATGGTTGCTTGGAATCAAGAACCGTTGTCTTCGCGATGTCGTAATAGGCGCGTGTCGCCCTGTGCTCTTGTGAGTTTTCGGGGGCGTAGTTTATAAATAATGCCTGGAGAGCACTTCGGTCCTGTGGAGGAAGAGGCAAATACGCGTAGGTATGAACTCCGAGTGAAGCAAGGGGCCCAGACTGCGTGGAAGTGTATTCCTGCATTGCCTGGCCGAGGGCCTCAGCCTCTTGCCTTACCAGAGAGTCCTTAGTCTCAAGTTCCGCCTTTGCTTGAAATGCGGTGTACGATATCATATGATCTAGATATAGTAGATGTTAGTTATATCCGTCCCCAAAGCGAGTATACATCGAAGAGGGAAATGGTTTCGTGTTATTTGACAGTCAAATCAACATCAACAACCCAAAGGTTTTGAATGTACTACATCAGAAGCTGCTTACATACCTTGAAGGTTCTGCCCAACTCCGGGAAGGTTCATGACTAAATCGATGTCATGTTTCTTAAGAAGCTCTGCTCCACCAACTCCAGAAAGTTGGAGGATTTTGGGGGATTGAAATGCGCCAGCGGCAAGTATAACCTCGCCGCTTGCCTGAACAGTTTGGGAGGCACCATTGACACTGTACTGGACTCCAATAGCCCTGGGGGACTTGCTTTCGTCAAACAGGACTCTCTCAACAAGTGAGTTCGTGAGAACGTGGAGATTGGGTCGAAGCTCGACAGGCTTATAATAGGCTGAGGCGGAGTTGCTCCTCTTGCCCTCCGAGTCGATGCTAGCAAGGCAGCTGAATGAGCCTACAGAGCTGTGGATGAACGGATCCCCGGCGTTGTATTTCCCTCTGCTGCGGAACAGTTCGGCCCATGCCTTGCGAATAGGATGCGTCGTGTTGCCAAAGGATGTTTGGATCGGGCCTTTCGCGTCGTTCAATTCAGGCCAGTCCTCAATTGCCAGACCTTCTTTGGCATCCTGTGCTACAGTGGGACTGCTGTAGGCCTTGGAGAAATAGTCCTTTAACATGGACCAATTCCATCCGGGGTTACCGAGTGCCTCCCATGAGTCAATAACTCCCTTGAAAGGAGGAACAAAGACGTGTGCATTTAATGAACTGGATCCTCCGAGTGCCTTGCCCTGGTTGAGACCAAGCACTCTGCCATTGAGGCCTGGCTGTAAAAGCAATAAGCCCACACCCTTTATCGAGATAGAGACGGCCCTTACCTGTGGGGAAGAGTGGAATTTCCAATCGGCGTCGGATCCAAGTAGTGCGGCATAAAAGATGGGAATGTTCACGCGGGGATCAGCTGTCAAGTCGGCGCCTGCTTCGAGAACCAGCACAGAGGTGCTGGGGTCTTCGCTGAGTCGAGAAGCAATCACTAGGCCAGCCGTACCTCCGCCAATAACAACAAAATCATATACAGCAGCCATTTTGTACTGTGAGCAGATTTGGAGAATGTAAAAAAAATCGAGCTGGGAGCGTCGCAAGTGACTTGTTGAAACGAAAAGGAAGACATGTGGACGGTACTTATTACTATCATAATAGTAGTAAACAAAGAAATAGATTTTATCAAGACCACCCAATGAGAGTACTACGAAGTACATGGGAATGCTGCACTAAGCTCCACAAATGCCCCTCCTCAATGCATGTGAGATTGTTATGGTACCATTTCAAATTAGGGCTGACGGGAAGGATGTAACCGTGGATCCTGGTGGGTATGCGCCGAGGCTCTCGAGTAGACACATAGGCAATTGTCCAAGTGCAGCCAAGACATTTCATTGTCAATTACATGACTCTTCCCCCTTCCAACAACCTAGGTAGGTTAAGATGGAAAACTAGGTTGACCGTGGTTGACCGTGGTTAACCGTGGATGCCTGATAAGGCATGAATCCCATTCAAGAAGTTGGTGGATTAGCAGACATGCTCGCTGAGTTGGCCATTTCAAGGACCAACAAACAAGTCATTAAAGCTTTGATCGATCTGTGGTCTCATAGTGAGGCCGAATACATATCGTGAGCTTTCAGCTCTATGCTAACTAACTCTAGCGTTGCTACGTGGCTTCGGATATGGTGTGGCACATGGCCACGCCCATTTCGCCTACTAAAACCTAGTAGACCAACTTCCACATAGCTGCAAAACAATTTCTAACCGCCTCAGTATTCCTGGCCAGCTTTTGCAATGTTGAGAGCTACATACCTTAACGGTTGAGCAAGAAGGCCATGCCATCTTTGGGATAGGTATACTATGAGTTAGATTAATCATCCTTTTGAAGTTGTACTCTGTAGGTGAACTCCTATTGACCTTCGTATTTCCCAGGAAGCAAATTGAACCAATGCTGCCAGAATAAGAAATTATGACCTATCACCTACTGCTGGAAGTAGTCCTTCGTCCACACGACACCAATAAGGACGAGCTGCGTCACTCTGCGTCGGAGCCCGTTTTTCAACCATTTCGTAGGGCACCAATGCGCATAGAACGAGATAGCCGGCTGTCTATGCACCAAGCATACTAGGTGGTACTTTAAAAGCAGTCGACCTCTACAAATCCTTCCGCATATTCGAACGTTCACGAACGACTCTATATAGTTTCAGAGGCACTGCACGTATCCTGCCCCCACTGACTGTCTTTTTCCATCATGTCATTTCATCAATCTTGTCGGAACATCCATATCGTGCCTGAGCATGGCCACACGATGTTGCTGGCTGAAGTTCGCAATATCCAAGGAAAATATATTCCCCGGAAGATTCGTTTAGATGATCACATTGGAAATACTGACGGTAATGCCCCCTTACCGCTCTGTATAGCCCACTACATGAGTGCTGACCGACAAAGGCTGGTTCATCTGGGGTGGATCTAATTTCACTCATTCTGCAAGGAACGTTGCACTAGAGGAAACTCCATGGGGCCCCAAACTTTGCGCCGATCTACCAATGATAAATGGCGGCTCTCGAGGCCGCCAGGGTATGATGTTGTCCGATAAGATCCAGAATAATGATGGCCGTCTCAAGTTCCTCGTGAGTGTAGATAATACTATTGGTGCACAACTAGCCATGCTGATATTATTCTAGGGGCCTTGAAATTGGCAACTCCAGAGGCAATGCCGGGAAGGAGATCAGTTACAGTGAACCTTGTCATCTCCCAAGACCAGTCTCTCCTACTCTTCTTGTTATTCTTATTCTTTCCGAATTTTTCTTTCTCCTATCAATCTTCGTCATTATTCTTTTATCACTTTACTGTTATTGCTCTTGTTATTTTCAGAGCCGAACACGAACCTATCCTCGAATAGCTTATATTTTTCTACTATAGCAATACAACAGGTGTTTGACTTCATTGATGAGTAGAACGCTGGCGATATCCATACTCAATGCCGGCTTAACTTCATACTCTTATATACTCTACATGTGTATCAGGAGCTCAACAGCAACTCCAAACTCTCTACTTAGCACCTTGTCCATAGTGGCGTATGCTCTGAATTGACTCAGCGCCGTATATCACAAGGTGGCCGACATAGAATCTTTCCTATGAGGTCTGTAGCATTGTCATTGAATACACTCGCGTATACCATTCAATCTGACAGATGTGAATATAGATACGTTTCTTCTATCTTTGTACAGGTCTTTGAGCTATAGACGACTCACTATATGTTAATGTTAACTAGCCATACTGTAATTCCCTGGTACGTTGTCAGTACAGCAGCGATGGTAGATGGCTAGCATTGAAAGTACTACCAAGCGTATCGAGCTGACCTTGGATATTCAACTTGGTGATGTCTGCGTTTAGGGCTGCTCTACATTGGGGCCTTTTGGGCTTAGGCCTTGGGTAATTGGTCGTTTAGGAACGTGAAAACTGACTATTGCTGTGTATCAGGCAGCTTCCATCTTCCTGGGTGAAGTATAGTTGTTTCACTACGTGATGGAGAGGTGAAAATGGATCATACCTCCCAATTCACCTGATATGTAGTCTGTTTGCGTGACACTCTTGAAAGCTATAAAGGAACCTTCTCCCCTCTTCATAATGCTTTCTCATCACTATTTAGCCCGGCTCTCGCCATCAACCTCCTGCCTGGAGTGGCGTATCCAAAGCTTCATTGCGCTGTCATTATGATCGGTCCTATCGCTTTCATTGATGCTTGTCATTCCCGATGGCATACTGCACCCAGAGTGGATGATTATGGTGATGGGACAGCCTGATGAATTGGGTCACAACGACCTTGTCGTCCTACTTTCGCGTTTCGAAAAATGTATAAGCTAAGATTTATCACTTGGACCCCCCACTGATATAGAAGGTCAGGGATTTCCCAGCACTTGCGAGCATATAGAAAGGTTCTTGCACATCTCAAACTATCCCTTTCTCCGTCCTTAACACCCCGGTGTTAAACATGCCTACTCTACTCGAAGTCCTTCCCAGACGCAATCCTGATTTTCTCGAAAGGCGTCCTGCGTCAGGATACGAACGTGCGACGAGTCACCTCGCCGTTTCCCTAGACCAACTTCGAACAAGATGTTGAGGTGACGCACTCAAAATTCCAATGGAATCAGCAGATGGTTGACCACCAACAGTTGTCTGGCGAGGTGTCAGAGCTGGAAGGTCCAGTTTGAGCAAACCGCCATCGGAGATGGAACAGCGTCCAAGGCCGCTGGGGCCAGCAATATTGATCAGACGATGTCAGCGGTATTCCTCTCGTAGAAGATAGATCTCCATGTAAGAGACTTCCGGGCGCCAACGAGCAACTATGATGAAATCCCGGATATAGCGGCAGCAAGTCAGGCCACAGGCGACCTAGGACTTATCGGAGAGCTTAAAACTCCCTGGGTGCAGAAACATGATTTATCAAACGCCTTGCGCAACCATATAAGGCATAGACATTTCTTAGGTGAGTCAGGCTTAGTGACACCTCTGACAGCGGGCCTGGAGGACGTCAACACGAGTGTGTAGGCCAAGTCGCCGAATATATGCAAGATACCAAGGTTGTATATGGGTTTATCTAGACATACAACCAAACCAGTTTTCTGCGACAGGTGTGCGACTCCGCAATGGGTTGGATACTGGAGTACAGCACAGACGTTCTCCAAAATCATACATACAGCCAAGTTGCTGCGGTTAGCCTCCACCAGTGCGTGTTTCATATCGGATCTCTGGCCGAAACCGCTCATATAGCGGTCAACATCTCGACGAACTGGGTAGGAGAAATCTGAAAGGGGCCATCTTGTCTTGTTCTGGGTCACTGGGAATGTGGGCCTGCCGATGATATATCGATGTTTAATTAGTGGTGGTAAGAATCGGCAAGGATGCCATCGTCATGTTTTAATGGATTTGCATATAGGGTAATACATACCCTTAGTGGCCGGGATTACCAACCTCTTCGCAGTGAAAGAGCGCCCGAGTACACGGAACACGTAATCCGTACTTCATCTCACCCTCCTCCATCGCATACGCGTACTCTTCGACTTTGGAGGCAAGGCGCCACTGAGAAGGGGAGGGATCAACAAAGGCGATAGGATGCAGCACAAGGCTAGGCAAAAGAAAGCTTGGAGACGCCATATGAGCAGTGTGATTGACGGTCTGGCTGAACAATGATGTAGAGTGATCGGGAAGAGGGGAGAAAGTGTGTTTCTGAGAAGGCTATATCAGGTAACCATATATCCTGTGAATTTCGGATTTTTATTCAATTTACATCGCGATTACGTAGTAGGCCACCTTTATCTTGCCTACGGGCACGTGGGCACCTGATGCACAGAAATGCTCAGACATCTTGCTCATATATCAGTCAAATATAAGCAGAAACATGACTTGGGCGATCAGCTTTCTAACATCAAGTAAATTATCTTACGAGGAAAAGGTGGACTTCTGAGTCCGTCAATGTTTACTTCTCTCAAGCATCATCTTCTTGTGGGCCTCTGCCTTCAGATTGTAGGCGGATGTCTCGAGGGAAGCGATAGTGCTAGCGATGTTATCATTGGCGTCAAACTTGTCAAAGCTGGACACAGCATCGTGGTAGTCTTTATCGCTTGTCTGTTAGCCGTGCAGACCTATTTATGGATCAACTGCCAAGATATCTCCGGTACCAGAAGTATTGGTAGGCACTGTAAGTCGTGCAACAGAGAAATCATTTCGAAATGGCCTAACCAGCATGCGATAGGTGCCCAAATCCATGGTTTTGGCCTTGCCCATTATTATAGTTCGCCTTACCTACCTGTGCCTTTCCGTTATTCATGGATCCGATCTTCCATGGAACAATTTGGCTGGCCCAATTGCTCCATTTTTACTTATGGGGCTATTGATGGAATACGCCATCGTTTGTATATATCATGCCACGGAGTTTATAATTCCCAGTTGGAGAAATGTGCAGAAGAATAACGATGTCACAAACCCCTTCCTATCCTTTTCTGTTTCAGGTTATAGTAGAGTGTGATATTTCTAAGGTGCTCACATTAAAGCATAGCTGTACATCGGTAGAACCAAACTTTCAGCTCGTAAAATGTGCTGTCTTTTAATATTTTATAATTTTATGTTGTCACAATTGGTACCACTTCACATTCGGTTTCCATTAGGGCATTCCCCCCCGTCATTTGAATGGGTCAAGGAATTGATGTGAAATAGTAGGTAGGAGCGGTGTCGAAAATAGGTTTTGGGGAACCCTAATTCAGATATTGAATATCGATCGAAGATTTTCTCTGTCTCCTATTGGAAGAGATGTTCTGTCTCACATTTTGTAGTTATGGGAAAGCTCACTTCTTCCGTGAGTTTTCTAGTCGAAGCATACCTATGATGACCATCTTCTCGGTCTTATATAAGAGATACATGGAACCCTTGGTGCAGCTGTAAGGCCTTCATTGAAAGTATGGAAGTTTGGTTATGTACTTGAGTTAAATACAACGGTTGAGGGGGTACTCCTGAATAGCATTCCACTATTAATGACATGGATCATTACCTAAAGTTACTATTTTGAAAATCATCTGAAGCCCCTCTGGGTGAGGCTGGCATTCTGCCCTGTGCCAGACGAAGTTGAGTCTGTTGTACAGACTCGTATTCATGCCTTGGCAGTGCAAATCCCAAGCCCGATCTCAGGTTCGTCAGGCAGCGCAGCCTTGGCTCATTCAGATTCAGGAGAGCTCCTGAAACATCAACCCACTGCTTTTGGCCTTACCAGATGTAATCTCCCGCGGTCACACGTGCGTCACTACGCATGCAGGGCCTATTAGGGTCTGCTCACTATTAGGATTACTCATCTAGGGGTATATTCGCATCAATAACCGCGATAAGTGCAACTTTCCTTCTCTTCTTTCACTCTATTGTTCTTCTTCTTGCCGTTCCTGAGATGTATGGTCGAGAAGCGGCTTGGTTCATCGAAAGAACCACTAAGATACAGGTCATCAAGGTATGCAAGCACGGCCTTGCAGTTGTGAAACAGGTTCCCTTGAGTAATCAGTCAGCATAGAAATCTTTGTGCCACCATATTACTTGTGACATCCCGTGAAGTTTAAACACACAAATTTAACAGTACAAGAACCTCCCTATCACTCATGTCGTATTCTCCTGTGCTTTTCTGCAGTACTCCTATATCTATCCCTGATGGACCTCTGAGCTCTCTACCACATCATTCTTAATTATATTTAAACCCCGTAGCAGCCTCACGGTCAGGGATGTAAGGTTTCTGGGGGCTGGTGCCACTTATGTTTCTAAGTATATCTGACAGAGGCATAATATCTACAATAAAACATGGTGTATACTTGTATATGCGCCGTGGTCTGACCGCCGTCTTTAGGTCATCAGGGCGCAGCAATATAGGGAACCAGTGGTCATCCTCGATGTTTTAATTTGTCATTGTCAGCGTACGCAATATCATCCCATTGGACTTCACAGAATCACCCGATTTAATTCCTCAGAGCCAGTTACCTGTTGGCATTGAGTACGACTTCGCCTATTCGGAAAGATATTCCCTTGTGATCGGTCACACTCATCTTCGAGACCTGTGATGGATACCCCGATCTCATGTTGACATTGCAACTAAGGGGATTGAAGGGGCATAGTAAGGGGTAGGGGTGCAGCAACTTCAGTCGCTGTAGGAGCAGCTTTTCCACAGGTGTGATACATATATATTGCGCTTCATCAACTATGGCAAACCAATTTAATCGGCAGAGTACACTTGTACCGAAGTCTTACTTGACTTGGAAGTTTCCCTTGTGGCATGACGACCCTACTTCTTCCACTTATCCTTGTGGCCCTTGCGGCGAGTCTTCAGCAAACTGCTCCACTAGTAGCAAGCCCCTTCTCATCCGGGGCAGGTCTCCTGTCTCGAGGAGTCTCAGGTCACGAGCAGTTCAATATCAACACTGACTACTATTCCAAATGCCCAGATACTGGAGTTGTGAGGGAATACTGGTTTGACATCACGAATATGACGGCCGCCCCCGATGGTGTCCGAAGGGCCATGATGCTGGTCAATGGGCAGTACCCTGGTCCCACCATCGAGGTAGACTGGGGGGACACCGTTAAGGTTCATGTACAAAACCGCCTGGAAAACAACGGCACCAGCATTCATTTTCATGGGGTCCGACAGTTTCTCAATAACCAAATGGACGGCGCAGTCTCGGTTACCCAGTGTCCAATTGCCCCCGAGACGAGTTATACCTATACGTGGAAGGCTGAGCAGTACGGAACAAGCTTCTATCATTCCCATTTCTCACTACAGGCGTGGGAGGGGGTATTTGGCGGTATTATTATTCACGGCCCTGCGGCGGCTGACTATGATGAAGACCTTGGCGTTTTGTTTCTTAATGACTGGCCGCATCGCACGTTCAACGAAATGTATATTAACCAAATCAGTAACCCTGCGACCCCGGTCATCGATACTGGTCTAATCAATATGACCAACGTGTGGACTACTAGTGATGGTGAGACAGTTGGTCAAAGGTTCAAGACGGAGTTTGTCCCTGGGAAGAAGTATCGGATTCGCCTTGTGAACGCTGCTATGCACGCTCACTTCCGATTCTCCATAGACGACCACAACCTAACAGTCATCGCCAGTGACTTTGTGCCAATTGTCCCATTCGCTACCAACAACATCGCCATCGGAATGGGCCAGCGCTACGATATCATCGTCCAAGCCGACCAACCCGTTGATAACTACTGGATCAGGGCCGTCCCTCAGTCAGCCTGTTCTAATATCCCGACCGGTGACAACATCAAAGGCATTGTCCACTATATAGGGGCAGAGGACGGCGAGGATCCAACGACCGTTAAATGGGATTACGGAGACGACACGCAGTGTCTAGACAGGCCAATGTCAGACCTTGTACCCTGGGTCGCTCTTGACGCCATGATCTCCAACACAACCAGCCTTAACGACGCAGTCGCTCCCACGAACGCCGGAAGCATATTCCTATGGACCATCGGTGGCCGGGCCTTCAATGTTTCGTGGAAGGACCCTACCCTTCAACACTCCTCCGCCACGGGTATGAACAGCACAATCCCTGACCCGGGAGCTATTAACCTCCCCGAAGCAAACCGATGGGTTATCTTCATCATCGCTACCAACCAGGGAATCCCGCATCCGATCCATCTTCATGGTAGAGTCTTCTTATTGCATTCTAGATGTTTCTTGACCGAGCTAATGATCGCGCCACCTGTCAGGACACGACTTCTATATCCTCGCCCAAGGCATCGGCCCCTTCTCCAGAAGCATCCCTTTGCAAACCCGTAATCCTCCCAGACGGGATGTCGCCTTAATGCCGGCCGAGAGTAACGGAGGGTACTTGGTAATAGCGTTTCCGACCAATAATCCCGGAGCTTGGCTTCTACATTGCCATATGGGTTTTCATTCATCGGCGGGCTTCGTACAGCAGATTGTTGAGCGGCAAGATGAGTTCTGGAAGTTCCTCAATCCGGAGCTTTTGAAAGACACGTGCGAGGCATGGGATGATTATGCCGCTGTCAACCCATATGGGGTACAGTATAGAGGAACTAACGGGCCGTACGAGTCTGGGATGTGATAGTCACTATGTACCACGTTGGGCATGTCATGGCAAGCCTAAACAGAAGCGTTCCTGAAGATGTAGTATTGGTTTGGGCATAGACCAATTGAATATTATTCTATAACTCTAATCTCTTGCTATTCTGGCCTTGTGTATGTCTTTTTTATGTTTGATGTTGTTTGTGCTTGATACTCAGTCCCCCCCAAAATTACAGGTCTAAATATATATATTTCGTCACTGGAGGCTTGACCCACATTATGGGAAGTATATCGGCGGGATGGCAGGAACTTGCCAGGCCTGATGACGTCACAGACTTTTGAAGACCAACTAACTATTTAAAATTGACCATGTCTAGCTAACAGAGTTATGGATTATGAAAAAGAAACGCAGCCGGACCAGGGAAAGGGTCTGTGGCTGTGCGACAAGTTCGATCAAGCCACCGCCACGTTGCGCGTTGGTGCTAGTCCCAAATAGTGGCGTCGATCTCCCGCGCATGAGTTGCTGAATTCGGCCATCAGAACCAGAAGTAGATAAACTTTCGCTCCCTTCTGCGGACCGCCCACAAGAATTGATTTATTTCAATAGTTTGACAATCCCCCTGAACCTGTCTCTACATCCACGGACCTACTTTCGGAAAGAGAACGTCAGAAGGAAAGAAAAAGAAGAAGCAGGCATGTTATAGCCTTCGAAAGATCACCAGCAAAGATGAACGCGACTGACCGGTCGCCACTCTTCGTTGTCGAAGAGGTCCTCTGTGCCTACCCCATCAGCACGAGCTATGACTCGTGTCCACGATATCTCTTCTATGCTTTGCTCCTGGCAGTTTGTGTCACACGCTGGACCGGCTGGCTGGCAGATGTCTTCCTCGGTGCCGCAGCTACCTATGCCGGGACAGCTGCCATTCAAGCGTTCATCCTGGTCTCCAGTCCCACAAAACATCCTACTCCACAAAACGTGTCTATTCCCTGGATTCCGGACAATACCAGCCTGTGGGATGACTTTCCGGCCCTGGTCACCGAGACCAACGAAATTGAGATCAGTCCCGCGGCTATAGAACTCGACGCAGACGCCGTGCTTTCCATCGTGGTGACTGCATATCTCGTGTTCTTGCCGCTCCAATGCTGGTCTCGTGTATTCGCCAAAGAACGGATCAGCTCCATTATATTCACGCTCTGGAATGTTCTTATGTTTGCCGGGTCAATATGCTCCCTGGTCTACTGGCCCACACTGAAAAAGACCCCAATTCAGTACGCCTTCTGCTTGCCACAGCTTCCTCCGATATCACCTGTTTCAAGTGATGGATGGGAGTCCTGGCAGCTCACATCGACCTGGAATAATAGTGTGTGGGATCTCTTTAGCAATGACTCGTTGCTGCTTCAACTGAATGATGTCTGCTTCTACCCATGTTTCAACACTACCCAGGTGCTACGCCAGCAAACCTCGTTACAGGCGTCTGTAGCAGCGGGGGATAGTCGATTCACGAAGCGCCACCGATTTTGGGGCAAGGTAATCTACTCTCAGCGGTACATCTATAGCCTGGTCGCTCTCAGCATGGTGCTGAATGTCCTCTTGATGCTGGTCAGGGTATTGCCGTATCACTCTAGAGTCCCTTCATCGCGAGTATGGGAGATCTGGAAGGAGAGAAAGAACATCATTAGGGGCTTGAAAGAAGACTTCTACGCCGCAATTCATACATCAAGGGACAGCCGGGAAACTATGGTGGAGAAGATGCGAACGAAACTACCACTGCGGAAACGGATATCGCGATTTTTCACCCTACGAGTGCTGGGGTTGTGGACCAAGGTGACATTTGATGTCGTTATTATCGGTGCCGTAGTATTCAGCATTGTTATCAGTCCACTCACTGTTATCGCCTTCGTGGCCTGGATCGAATATTATATCCGTCACGATGGGCCGTCCCAAGAGACACCACAACAGGTCGGCCAGTGGTCGCCTCTAGTGTCCATTGCGCTGTTGGGTATCTCTGCTGCAATTCACAACTTGAAGTACCGGGTGGCGCCTCGCCGTGAGATTGAACAAGATATTGAAGAGCTGAAAAAGGAACTCGAACGCCTGGAGAATTTAAGAGATGAAAAGTCTAACACGCGAGAGTTCCATTCTCTTCATTCTCTTCGGGATCGTTTTAGTACAGAGGGGCAACATTACGAATCCAACCAGTTAGAATAGCCATCGGCATAATGATATTTGTTGTTCGGAGAATATATCCTCTAGCGAAACCTTCGTCCATTCCGCTGGCCTCTAACTCAGCGAGCGTCAATTGCATTTACCCCTAGTGTTTTTCTTACTAGCCCTGAAGTCGGACCTCGTTTCGGACGCTATATGGAGATAGAAGATAGTGATCAGCCCAGCTTTCGGCACAAAGAATCTGGTTGCCTGGCAAGATTCATGCGACCAGCGAGACGTTGATATGGTGTTATGATTTCTCAGCTGGCGAGGAATGCAGTGCAATTCCGAAAGCTTGTTTATTCTAAGCATGGCCCACAATTCTTGTGCTCGTTCTTGGAGCTTTTCCCATACCCGCACTGTGGCTAGAATAGTAATCATGTATGATCTTTAACTTGGTGTCGAAATAGACAATATTATCGTCAAATAAGGAACAAAAAAGCGGATATCATACTCTACTAGCGTCTGTAAGATTCCCTTCGAAAGGTGCTTTTGTCTCTTGCAATACCGGAATACATACTTACTGTCTTCTTCCAGTGTTCGCGGAGCCCGAAGAATCCGAGCCCGAATTGGAAGGATGGACGAGCGTCCCGTGTTGTGTGGAGTTTGCGGCCATCAGATAGGCAGCAGAGTAAGTGTCGCACCAGTATCTGGCGGGGCGTCGTTCATGATACAGTGATACACGTCACAGTCTCCAACGGTTAGAGTTTCTGTTGACCTCATATTCGGCATGTCAGTGCGTGTCCGATTAGCTGAGCATATGTAGGGTCCAGGACCGCCACTTGCCTACTTGGTGAGCCATGGTGTTCTATTCCTTATTGTCAGCTTATTCATCCTTACAAACCCTAGATATCCACATGTCACCAATGCGGTACTGAGTCTGTTCAAGCCAGGCCAACTATCAACAAAGCGAGTGCCACGATCATTACCACCGCCAGCACCAAACAAGAACTCCTGAGCCATCCTCAATATGCGTCTGGCACCCCTTCTCGCGGCCTGTCTCTGGCCCATCACCTGTGTTGCTACGTCGCCACCCAGCCCAGACAATGGCACTCCACAGGGGAATCGTGGTGAACCTCGCGAGCCTTTCCCTATTGCATCCGGTCATGAGATCCATCTTCCATGTCGCACGTCGTCAATCTGCGGAAGCAACCTTAATGAGAACTCCAGATCAGACGAATACCTTGTTAGTGCACCGGACGGCCAAACTCTACACCATAGCTAACATTACAGGCATTGGCACTCTCCACGGAGAAAGACTCGCTGTTGGCAAACGGCAACACCATTCTACCAGCTCGCCTCCCGATGCGTCTAACCGCTATCAAACACTCGAGATCAGACAAGTCAATCTCCGAAACCCTGACGCTACGCTACGGGATGAACATACTCCCCGTCCAGCGATTCCAGACCGGCCAAATAGCCGACCAGTTTCGCCTGGATATCATCCTGTTCGACGAGTCCGGACATCCAACGGATATCAACATGATCTCCATTGGGCTCTCCCGCGATGCCCAAGACACTCTTAGAATCACAATGATCACGATAAATCCGAGTCCCGAACCCTCAAACTGCCAAGGCAATGATAGAGACTCAACGCCTTCGGACCCATCACCCCCGACAAAACATGCGGATCGGAGCCATACACCCGAGTCCAGGCCCCAGCTTCACAAATGGCTCGATGCTGGTCGGAGATTCGGCGGGAAGTCTTACGGATCGTTCACGTCGGCGTTTAAGCCACGGCCTTGTAAGGAACATTGTTCCGACCGGTACTCGTATCTGCGGAACAGCAACGGACATCATCGGACGCCTATAGTGGATATCCTGCGTGTGTTCTACCCAGCTATCCTCCCGTTCGTCCTTGGGGTCGTCGCGGGGGGTGCCATTTGTCTTATTGGGGTTATGGTGCGCAGGTCTGCGGCTTACTGGTCTTGTGAGAAGGAGGGTGAAGGGGGACAAGAAGGTGCTGGTGATCGGAATGAAGGGGGGACTGCAGTAGCCAAGTCGTAGTTGGTGTACCCTGGGTTTAGTTTGGGTATTGTGGAATGGGTATTTTCATATGTACATTTTACTTTGTAAGATCTTGTTCATGAATGACGGATTCAGTTTTACAGTCTATGTCTCCTCCGTTGTACCAACGTATCTCGAAAATACTTAGTGTGCCATTCAGTGAATTAGCGTAAATTTGCCACTTCTAGATTGTAGTAGCAAAGCCCATGATGGTATTAGCACGCAGAGGACTCGCGCATCAAGGCCGGTAGGCAGCCGAATTCCAAAGCCTAGAAATAAAGTACTAAAATAAGCACCCCACAGTACCATTATGCCTGATAGCACCACGGTGTATTCCTAAATGATGTGGGTGGCGGACCATAGAAAGGCGAGCGCGACGATTTTCCGAGCTCTGTAGAAGTAAAGTGGATCCATCATCGGAATTTAACCGAGCATCTAAGAAAAAACGTAGCAGTTGGTAGAAACTTGAAGGCTGCCATTTGGTCTGTACCATTGATTGGAAACTTTTTTTAGTCCCAATAAAAGTACAGGGCTGATAACAGGGCAGGGGCTACAATTGGCCGCTGCGGTATTACAACTGTAGCCTAGCATATGCTTCCCCAGAGAAACTTAGTCAAGATATAGGCTGCAGCATAGGGTTAATGTGGAACATGACTAAAGCAATTGGCTATACGTATGGCTGTGACAGCTTTACATGCGTAGATAGTCCCGAACTGAGACCAGTTCGCATGTGACTGGATTAGCCCTATACGGCTATAGAACCGGTTCATTGATATGAAGAATATTAATATGAATTTGAAATTATGCGCATTTAGCAGTGGCCTGGGGCCCGTTGATCAGTAACGTGAAGCACGTTTCTGTGTCATAGGGTTGCTTGATGCCCAGGGAATACCGCCAATGTCATTAGCAAAGTTCCTATGACCCGGAATTCATTCCGATATTCCATCGCCTCGTGCCACTGGTAGAAGTTCAACGCATCTAAGAAATGCAAGAGTTCTTAGTGGCTTCCCCAATATACAGGAAAGTACTGGAAGAACTCTGCAGCCTGCTGTACAGCAAACCGGATAGGGAATACCTGCATGTCACCTCGTATGGTCAACTCCACAATAACTAGCGACAAAGCAATATTTGTCCCGCATTGTAGTTAAATCATGCTGCCTACCGTACCGCCAGGAACGCCTTTGTCCCATATATTCGCAGACAAGCTGTCTGACTCTACCCCACAGGTGATAATGGTAGCTAATCCCTGCTGGTCACTGCTAGGCGTGAATATTCATCCATGCCGCAGGCTATTTCTCCGCGGGAAATTGATTGACTCCTCTGAGCAAATGAAGCGTCGCTGCCTGGATGAAGCTGATTTCGTCATCATGCATAGCAGTACAATAGAGTCCTGGGGTGGATACACAGGGGATCTCCACTACTCTTGCTAAATCGTCTTTGAGAAGGATATCCATGAGAAATTCGAAGACTTCGTGGAGCTCTCTCCTGGTACCAGAAGTAACCCTCGGAGGAATTGATGCTGGAGGGGGGCCTGGGGGGCTGACCTAGTAGAGGCGATTGATTATCGCATGCCTTAGCCCACAGAGGCTCCACTAGAGGAAATTGTCTTCAGGAAGGCCACGATCGCAGGATTGGTCTATGGGTGATCAACAGCCGTTGTAAAGTAGTAGACCAAGCTAAAGCCTTCGTCTTCGTCCTGCATTTCCGACATCGGCTATCGAAAATAGGGGCAATTTCTCAATGTATCCTACGATGTACGTTCTTCGGAGGTTAGTATCCTTCACGAGGCTCTCCCGTAACCCTCCATTCACGCGGGTAAGTCGGCAGTTGAACCCCTGGGTGACCTCCGTGACATATACAGACTTGTCTACTACCGGTATTTCCGAAGGTCCACCAAGGCGTGAGGTATGGCCATATTAGGATGTTCAGGAACTTGGTATTAGTTTAAGGGGCCAGGGCGACATTGTCATAGGCCAAGCTTCAAGCCGTTGGTCCGGTCAGCAGGCAAGAGCGTTTTCTATCCTGCCATCTTCCATGGTACGCGTCAGGAGTAAGTGTCAGATTCTCGAAGTTTAGCCGCCACAGGGCCAGAGCCGAGGCCGGTAGGCTGATTGTTGAGGCGCGGCCACACAGTTGTGTATGCTGGATTATAGCAATTCTCATTCCAGTTGGCAGACGCTGGACTGTAGCGAAGTCTGTGTGAAGGCGCAGTGTATGATCGAGGAATGTATCAAAAGCTACGAGTGTGATAGAGAAATTCTAGAAGGGTCCTTGATTAGTAGGGATCACAAAACGCCATTTATACAGGACCAATCAGACCCAGACCCATAAGACAGTTCCTCCTCAGAACGACATGGCATGCCCCATGGACACTGCATATACGATCCTATTCTCTGAGCCAATTCATCAAGTAGTCTACTTGAAGGTATACACCTGGATGAATTTAATGGCATGGCTACATTGACATTTTGTGTCTGTCATGCTTGCACAGAGAAACGTATTGTAATCACGCTGAGCCCATCCTGAAACCAGGTCACTCTAGATACCACCTTATTTCAAAAGAGGCTTAAAGAGGGGTTTGAGAAATTAAAGGGGCCAAAGATACTAGACAGTCGCACAGCCTATCCATGCCCAACCCTTGTTCTGAAAGTATGTAGTGGGGGCTTCTTTTAGGACAGGATTGACACCATAGGAAACCACGTTTTCGCTTTCCCGTCCTCTGATTTGTGCCTCTAGCTTTTCTTGATATATGCAATCCTCGCTAGTGGGGGTCCTGAGCCATGGCAGATATCTCACCATACATTGTTTCAGGACCCTGATAATTACTTCTCAAGACGGACTAGACAAAGCCACATAATGTGCTAATTAATGCCGCACGACACCAAAGTAGGAACAGTAGCGTGGACCCCGGGCCAAATAGGGCCGAGAACATTCCAATGTGGGTTCGATTCCTCCCGTCAGCCAGAAAGAGATGTGTTTGCGCTTTAGTGCTGACGCGAAGGCACAATAAAAAAGGAGAAGATTCTTTATACCCAAGAGTAAGCCTGGGGAGACAAACATAAGCTGGACCCCTCAGATCACGTAAGGATAATCCTAAAGGCGAATTTGCAATGATCAACATCACTAAGCGTTATCTAAGCTAAACCTAAATGACATAGCGCTTGGACCCTGCACAGGGCCAGGGTACTTGAATGGAACAAATTTCATAGTGAAATCACGCCGGACACAGCAGGGAAATCACCTCGGTGGACTGAGTCTAGTCCCACCAACAATTCGCCCCTCTAGTAGGGAAATTAGCGCTCACCCAAGGCGTCCAGGCAACAATGAGAATCCAAGTAGAATAGAAAACCCTGTTGGGGATTAGGCTACGCTAAGCTTTCCATACGGCCAGCCTAAGTTGGTACGGTGGGTCTCGGGGTCCGAGGGTTTCTCCCTCCATGAAATAGACGAGATTTCCTTACCGATCTTTTAGGCAGCCGTATTCTGGGCTTATGGTTCCAACCATCAACAAGGAATCCCTGGGTTACGGGTGGGCTGCGGTGCAGTGGTAGCCCCAGGCTTAATAGGCTCTGCTATGCGAAGTTGAGACGTGGTTCAGTGACCCGTTCTTCCGTCTTGAAGCTTCCCATGAAAACTGGGTGGCCTATTAGCTGACGAGGTAATCATTCTCTTTTGGGATCGACAGGCCGGAAATGGCTTGGATTATGCCATTCATGACAAGGGGCCAGCAAAATAATAACTTCAAACTTCAGATCTGTACCAACAGTACGTCCACTAGTACATAGTAGGTAAACGCTGCGCGTCCACGCTATTTCCAACCTATTTTGAGGTCAGGTTACCGTAACCAAACATCGGGCACTATCCTTTAGCCCCTAATAATTTGATCGCAGTAGGGTGAGAAAGTGGAGCTCAGTCCAATAGATAGAAGAACCAATATCCCAGTTCCGAACCGCGTAGGCGTTCCGACACGGAGAGCGCATGGCTTGCGCAAGCGAGTTTTGATTACTCGATGGTCACTGCGTCTCGTATTAATGCGACCATCCGCCAATGCCACGATGATCAGCCTAATGATTCAAGGGTCTTCTCGACCTCACTTGCGATGGCCATGTATTAACGTCGCCCGTTCAGTAACACAATGAATCTCCACTTATTACTAGATCCCTTCTTCATACTCAGGCATTGATTGGCACAGGCAGCACGGAGATACGATGATTTGCAATAGGGCAAGGGTGATTGTGGTGGGCACTCTGGTGTTGATCCTACTATGGCTGTCGTCCTCTTCGCTGCTTCGGCTCTACTACCTGCTTCGAATGCCATTCGTATGGAAAGCATCTTCAGCGGACGCGATCATATCCCAGCAACACGACGACTTCGATGTCACATTCGCTGACTACGATGCGAACTACTCCACCTATGCGACAGGCATACGACCATACATACCTAGGAGGATCCATCATATTCACCTCGGGTTGAATTCGCCTCCGAAAAACTGGCTGGATGCGAGAGCGGAATGCCTCAAACATCATGAATTCTGGGAGGCCCACCTGTGGACGGACGACAATGCGGACAGCTTCGTGCAAGAAAATTATCCGCATCTCTATGCAATGTGGACCAACTATCCATTCAATGTACAGCGCGTGGATGCGTTGCGCTACATGATTCTGCAGAAATACGGAGGTAGGCCCCAGCGACCGTTGCGCAAGTAGCCATGCAACCGTTGACCGTGAATATTCATAGGCGCTGTCCTCGACTTCGATCTGGCGTGCAAGCGATCGCTGGAGCCGTTGCGTCGATTTGAATTTGTCGCGCCGGCCGCAAACCCCGCGGGATTCTCGATCGGCATGATGCTCGCAACCCCCAACAACCCCTACGTCCATGCGCTCGTTGACAATCTCCCGGTATACAACCAAGTGTGGCCATTTTTACCATATGCGACCGTAATGTTCAGTACGGGCTGCCACTACGCGTCGTAAGTGCTGCGCAATACCCCGGTCGCGAACCAAGGACCTTAGCTCACGTTGCTTTTGTAGGACCATCTTTACCCTGCAATCAAATCGCACGAGTATCCGGATTCTCGCAGGACCCTCTGATCAACCGAGAATGCACATGCTCAATGGGGTAGTCAACACGCCACTTTTCAGACATTTCGGCTCTTCTTCTTGGCACGGCATGATGCGCGACTGATTACGTTCTTCAAAGATCTCGATCAGCGCATTTTGTTCGCTGGCCTTGTCTTTGTACTGGGTAGTACGGCAGTGATTCTACTGCTATGTATTAGTCGGAGGCGTGCACCAAGGCCCGACGACGAAGAACGTCGCTTGTCGTCATTTGCGATCAAGTGGATGACCAAGATAGCTTGAGCATTCAGGATGCTGGTATATATATTCTAATCATCTGCTGTTGTTGTTACTTTCAGCGTATATACAAATTAAACTAAATTATATTATTTCGTGGTATCGTTAACTGTTCCACAACCCGAGTAAAGCACTAGACTAGTCTTTCCAACGTGTTGAACCACATATACCGGCTGACCACCAGGTATAGCCCACGGTCCCAGGAATACTGGCTGTCGTGCTGACTGAATGCCGCTCGTGAGACTCGATATGTATGCCATGAGCTAACAATAATCGCTTTGTCATTGTACGCAGCCAAAGGAACGACGTCGTGTACCGTGTGATCGTCAATCCGTCTACCGAGTGGCGTGGTAAGGAGTGCTTTCAGGATGCGCCAGGTGAAAGGGATCGAAGTGGGGATTAGGTCGAGGAGCGAGGAGTACTTCCGTAGAAGTGGCGTACTTTGTAGCATGTATGCGACGGGCGCATCTGGTGTGGATTGCACATATTTGCTACCGAGAGCATTAGCATGGTTCTTCAATGTGAGGAGGCTGAATGGGAGCGTACCGCACACCGGCGCTGACCGATCGGTGGTTGATATGGCCGGATATACCGCCGTTGTCAAATGTGATTATCTGTGGTATGGCATCAGCGATATGGCGAAAGCGTATATTTCATTCAAAGGCATTCATACTAGGTCAACATGCCACTTTTCTTTATAGGAAGAAACGAGGTCCTTAACCATATCCTCGTCCCACCATTGCTTGGGATTATCTTGGAGTTCGGCAACATCTAACACAACACATCGATCCTGGGCGATGTCTAGCTGCTCACAGCTACTGTGAAGCTCACTTTGTCGCTTGTCTCCCAGCCCATCGTAATTGCCTAGTCGTATATCAGACGCTTTCGCTCA
Source organism: Aspergillus nomiae NRRL 13137 (assembly GCF_001204775.2). NCBI lineage: Eukaryota > Fungi > Ascomycota > Eurotiomycetes > Eurotiales > Aspergillaceae > Aspergillus > Aspergillus nomiae. The sequence goes on from NW_015378060.1 coordinate 215,281, forward strand.
TTGCTTCTATGGTTGGCCATCTACCCACCCGAAGATATAACCAATAATGATCGCTTCACATCCGGGTCCGTTCGGCGATAGGTAATCGTCGGACTAAAGAAAAGCGTCTCATCGTCGGGGTGTGCGGTCACTAGAAGGATACTCTTGGCTTCCTGGAATGCGATCGGAACGAGACGAGGATCGTTGGCCAGGGAATATGCGAGCAGAAGATACAGTCCAAGAGAGACTGCTACTATTAGGAGAGTGAGAGGAAACGCCAGACGCCTCAGGGTTTGCCCTCGAAGCATTCGACTGAGACGCTTCAACAGCCAGCAGACACACATGATATGGATCATGAACAATATTACCCGAACGAGTAGTACAGCTGTCAAGCTGAGCGGAAATTGCTCCTAGAGTTCCTTTCCCCAAGAGTCAGTGACGCACTCGGAGTCCACGGGCTCCGTCGGCACCGTCTCACCGTCATCGACCAAACATTGCTGCAGGGTCAACCAGTGGGGGTCTGGACCCGTGGTTAGTGGATGTAAGGCTGGATTAGGGCTCGAGTGGCGACCCACCCCCAAAGGCTTAGCCAAGGCTTAACTTCTCGGACCAATCCGGGTCTATTTAATGCGACTGCCTAACAGGCAACCTCATTGAAGCTCGGAATGAAGTCTTACCCTGCAGAGGAAATGTTCCGAGGATGTTGGGTCGAACTTTTTCCGCGGGCCAAAATGCCTCGGATTTAGCCCCTGGTCGAGGGGCCATTCTGACCAACGCCAACGCCAACACCAACACCAAACATGATCACCCGTCCCCACTGGCAGTATTTCAGACAAATGTGCCAAAGTACTTGGGTGAATGCGACTGTTAATTACCTTTAGTATGATGTCACCGCCTTTTGGCTTTTCTTCGCCCCACCCACCAACCGTGTTCTATGGAAGGCCTGGATCGTCTTGAACCATCCCACAGCACAAAGTCTCGTACGCTGATTCGTCATGTTAAAACTGCAAAGTCAAATGATGCGAACTATAAGCTAGTAGATTTTACGCAATCGGGCCGTGTTATTTTACATTAACTTTCACACTACTTTCGCTCCAACCTTCTGACAAAGCCTTTTGGATAGCATAAGGAGGTGAATCGCCTTGTCGGGCATGGGAGATAGGGCCGGCGTTAATTCGGGGAATATATGTTAATTCGATTCGAGCCGCCCGGCAATATTCAGCGACACCAGATTGTGTAGCTGAGTCAAGATAAATTGGACGTGAACGGTTGATAGGAGATACATATTCGCACAAAATAAGGTTTGGCAGATTACGAAATATATCCATTATTAGAGAGTCTATGCGTAATGGAATGTCACTCTGGAGCATACGAAACCTTCGACCAGTCCCTGCATAGCCCAAAGGCTGTGCGGCAAAATTTCCCGAGCTCGACGACGATATCAGTCTTTCTCCATGATCCTTGTGCATGATGTAACAGGCGTGCAGAAGGGTCCTCAATGGATTTCGACCCCATATTCCCATATGTGCCTCTTCCGGGGCTGTTCCCATTAGCATCAAAACCCAACCAAGGCAGAGAAGCACAACGTACCTAAATCCAGTAATTGGGAGCACCAAGATATCTCCGACAACTTTACTTTGCCCTCCATCTGTTAATCCGGACAAGGCATTCCACCGCAGCCCAATAGTTGTTACCAGCCAACCCTTTACGGAGTCTGTAAAGGCTGCAGGCCCCGTAAGGAGGAGGGGATCGATTCTCCGCAGCGTAGCCTGGTCCTGTTGAGAATGTATATGACTGCCCTTGCTAGACGTCGTGTTCTTGAGACTAGCAGACAGGCGATCGAGGAACGTTTGGAAAATGGGATGTCCTGGTGCCGCCGCGAGCGACCACTGTGTTAGCTGAACAGGCTCGGCGTAGCCCATGCGCCAGTATGCATCGCTCTCGGGTGGACAATCGGCTTCGAGACCCACGATCGCGCGTATCTGGCCAGCGGGCCCATAGAGCTGGTTTGTCTCTGCGTCCTTCCAATTCCGGAGATCTTCTGTCGTAATCCAAGATGAGGGGCTTCGAAGTGGTTCGGTGTCCATGTCGCCGTACTACCCACAATGACATCAATTAGAACATGCCCAATGGCTTTTTCATGGAATCAACATCCGGACACTCACAATCCCTCCAATCCATTTCGCCACCAGTATACGAAACACATCAGACCTTTCCACATTGCTGGGGAGGGAGTAGAACTGCTCCTCTAGCTCAGGCTCGAAATATTTGACGAATTGCGCGACACCTTCATCGTCCCAGAGAAAGTAGGCCATTCTGTCTTCCTCGACTGCCTCGAGCCATCTTGTCGCGCTTTGGCGCATCACCGGCGACCATGTCTCAACTTGCGTATTTTTCCATGTTTGGTGGACGATCAGTGGGATCTCAGAATGCGGTATCCTCCTCTGGGCCGACAAGGTTGCTCTTCGTGTAGCTAGTTTTGCTGCGTCCACGATTGTCTCGGGTCGCGAAGTCGGATCGTCAAGCCATTCTTCGGGGATATGCCATGCTGCGACGTTGTTATTCGCGATTGTCGCACAGCAGGGACTGCCATAGCGGTCTGACGAGACTCACCTCCGCCTTTCCCCGTCTGGGATTGTACGTATCGAGCAAGAAGGGGATACCCATGTTCTTCACTGGGAATTTCACCGTAAGACCATTGGGCGGCGCAAATAAAAATAAAGGCCAGGACAGATGCTAAGACGACTAATCGCCGGAAGCGCCAGCGGGGCAGCGGCATTGTGGCAGGATGCGTAAACAAGAATTGTTAAGCAGTGGCTAGTGGTTGCTACGCAAGATATTATCTAGCCATCTTCGTATTGGGCCCGGTGTGAAGGGACATTTGCTGACGCACCGGTCATGTCATGGAAGGTCTGCAAGGGCCAGGCGAGAACTTTTGGTTTGCAAACGAACTGGGCCGAAATGGTCTCCAGGGAGCTGCACGACGCTTTCCGTGGAACGATGATCGCACCGACCTTAGCTCATAAATGGACACTGACTTGCTTCAGGCAACAGTCCGGCAATAAATGTAATGTGGGGCGAGTTATTCCTTTACCAGTAAAAAGATTTCCAACCTGTGGGTGGCTTGGGAGAGGTTTTGGAATTTCTTTTTTGCATGACTATTTATTTTTAATTTACAAAGTTGTTAGCTCTAAGGCCAATATGGAATTTGTTTGCCTCATATCCGCTTACAACGCGTTACGCCAAATGAGAATGAGACGTTAGACAGAGCTGCCTCTACCTTGTGCGTTGGTGGGCCTTTGCCTCGCGTAGAGGAGTGTCTTAGTGCTTACAATGTAGTATCATCGTTGTTTTGGATGTACAACCATGCCCAGAGACCCTTGCGTTATCGTTGCTTTCCAGGGGTATCCTGGGGCCGTATCCCCTCCGCACACATTGTGAGACCAGTTGAAAATTACTATTTTAGATTGTCTTCTGCACCATCAGCTAATTGGATAATGTTACCCCCTTTGCCAACGGCCTTGTTACCCTCATTAAGCCTAGTCCAGGGGCTCAAACGCCATATTTAGTTTCCTGATATGTTATCTCTCTTATCGTCGTGACATTAATATCCACAGGCTAGCGTACAGTACCACTGCAGCTGTACCCATCAGGCTCAGTGGTGTTAAGCGACCATGTCATCTACCGGCTATGATTTGGTATCTACATTAGTTGGGTACACAGAGACAGTGGGACGGATATAATTTTACAAGATGCCTCAATGGAATCTACTTCGATCTTGGCACATCCCGTAAGTGGCCAAGTTGATGGTTGCATTATACGTCAACGTTTGTCGAAAGCGCCTCGCCCTGAATCACTGCACTAGATGCCTCTCCCTCACGCCAGCATCAATTTCTCACAAAACAATAATCGAGCTACTGTTTGAACTGGCTCTTACGAATTTGTTTCTATGGCCCAACAATGTAATCTGGTTATGAATATAGGGAAGGTTCACATGGCAAAAACACACATTCAGTTATTTAGACCTATGTACAGCATTATATAGCTTACAGACACGGCATCTCGGAGTACGAACTGATTGCCGAAAGTCGATCTCCCTGAGCAAGTTACCATTGCCTGAACAGTAACACAGACATCCTTTCTGACGCTCAATGAAAATGCCAGACAACCGTCTTCCTCCTAGTCCTCAACTGATGTTGCGTTCGGTATATGCACATCTACACCAGCAATCTCCTTCAAAAACGGTAGCCTGTCGCGATGCTCCATGAGAAAGGAGATCTGGACGTCATGCTTACTATTGGTCCCAACTGTATATCCTAAGATACACAGGTACTCCAGGTTTGGGGGAAGAATGTCGATTAAAGAAAACGATGGTTCCTCCAAGCCACCCTTGCTCATACTGGCACGTGCAAGGGCCATCAGTAGCTTGATTCCTATACGGAGATGTGTCATAGCGGTAAAGTCTCGGAGCGACATAGGCCGTCCCTCATTGGAAGCATCCTCGTATGGATCCTTGACGCTATGTTCGTCCTCTGTGTCCCAGTACGCTGGCCGCTCATCAAAGAATTCATCGTCGACATCCACCTCAAGCTTTTGTAGCGTGTTTGTATGGTAGAGTAATCCGTCTAGCAGATGCTGCTCTATGAACATAGCGTGGCTGCCATCGACAGAAGCTCGTCCACCGATCGAGTATTTGAATTCTTGAAGTCTTTTGCACGATTTGATGATTTCGGCCAGGCTTCGGCTGGAGTAATTCGAGTTCTGGATGTAAACCTTCTTGAAGTTGGTCGATCGAGGTTCGAGCTCTATACTTTCGTGTCTATCCTCAATAGCATCCACCCTTATGGTCTCCACGGCTGGCAAATTGCCGACCAACTTCATCTGCTCCGCAAAGTCATAGTTCTCGTAGAACCGCTTATCGCTCAATATAGGATCTTTATTGCTGAGACAGCTCACGTCGCGTAGATTTTGCAGGTACGGTATCTCCGTCGGATTGGCATTCGCTCGCTCCAAGAACGCTTGCAGCATAAGATAACATTCCTCGGGCGAGTCGAATCCGCCACTGATCACGGGAAAGGCGAAAGACTCTAGCTTTGGAGCGACGGAGATCATCAACGCAGTCAGTGCCTGCGTGAGATGGATTAAATCGATTTTCCGCTTCGTATCGTGAAAGCTACCGCCGAACGTTAGCACGGTCTGTACCATTCTTACGTGCATACATGCTATCGACTCACCTCGATTCACGTGGCCGATGCGTAACGATGTTCATCATCATGTCATGCTGCTTGCCTTCAAACCCGGCCTGGAGTATTGCGCCCTCCAGTAGCTTCCGGTCCTCCTCACTGATCTCTCTCGTGGTTTTGAGGCCGGGCGGCTCGAGTGGATACGCCACGGCGCGGTCCAGCTTCACATGACGGACATACTGGCCAAGGGCCGGTTGTCGCAGTATGGACAATAGCGTGTCAAACACTGTGTCGGTGTCCTCCACCGTCCGGAGATATACTCGATGGAGATCTTCTGGGGTCGGTGCACGGTCCAGGTGGTCAACCCTGGGACAGCCCGATAAGAAGGCCATGTTTTTCCACTGCCTGATCGGGGCGAATTTATACCTTGCAGCAATACTCCGACGAGACAGATTGAAGATCCGACTCGTGTAACCGCACCTCATGCCTTGAAGTATGCGACAAGGGGAACTTCAAGTTTTTTTATAATCTCGTTGCCATAGGCAAAAACTCGACCGTGCCTACGGGTAAACAGGCAGATGCCTTGCTGCCTTGTTAGCGTGGTTCTTGGCGCAGGCCGTTTTGTTTCTCACAGAACTCTGGACGACATTTGTGTGTAGCCCTCTTTTGTTCACTTTCCCGGTGAATATTCTACATGTTGCACCTGGAAATGATCGACTCTGGGTGGCTATATTCCTAGTCCAACGCCTGGGCTTTATTTGAGCGAATCGCCGGTATATCTCCAGATTCTCCACCAGCACAATATGCAATTTTATCGATTGTTCTTCGGCTGCAGTTCATTGTTCTTCAACCATTCACCTCCACATGATCTCCCTAGAAGCTTAAATATTCACCCATCCACCATGATTTGGAAACTTTGGCACTCGTACTCTGAACGGCATATTTGAATAGGAGGACGGAAAAGAACATCGAAACGGAGACGGGACAAATTCAAAATGTCAACCATGAGAGCATTCCAGTTTGAGGATGTGCAAAGTGGTCTTCAGTCGAGAACGATATCCTGTCCCCGACCAGAGCAAGGCCAGGTGATCATCCAGGTCAAAGCAGCTGGTCTGTGTCACTCCGACTGCATCATCCTCCAGGACGATCAGTACAGCATGATCATGAAGCGACCGATAGTACTAGGTCACGAAGTCGCCGGGACAATCGTTGAACTCGGTCCAGGAGTCTCAGATTACGAAATCGGTGACAGGGTCGTGGCAGGTATCCCCACACATCCCGTGGCCGAGGACAGTTTATCCAAAGCAGTCGGGCTCGGCTATGACGGCGGCTATGCAGAGCAGACCATGGCCTGGGTGCAGAATCTCATCCGTATCCCGTCGGCCGTCTCTTTCGCACAGGCCGCTGTCGCGGCTGATTCGATCGCAACCGCCTATCACGCCGTGGTCACCGAAGGTCGTGTTGGTCCCGATACGACCGTGGCTATTATCGGACTCGGTGGACTGGGTCTCTCGGCCATTCAGATTGCTGCTATTCACGGAGCTCGGGTGTATGCGGTGGATATTGATGAGAGCAGATTCCCTCTTGCTCGGGGTCTAGGGGCTGTCGGGTGCGCCAGCGGACTTGATCAATCCCATGATATTGCGTTTGATACTGTGGTTGACGTTGCTGGGGCTGGCATAACGACTGCGGCAGCAGTGAACGCCGTCAAACCATGCGGTCGCGTGGTAGCCGTTGGTCTGGCTGCGAAGCAGATGAGCTTGGATACTCATGCTTTAATCACCAGGAACATCACCCTGCAGGGATCAATCGGGTCAAGTCTGGAAGAGCTAAAGGAGGTCTTAAGCCTCATCGCTGACGGACGCCTTACTCCCATTTTAGAGGAGATTTCTTTCGACAGTATTCCAGTGGGACTGGAGCGATTGGCGGAAGGAAAGGTGACTGGTCGTTTATTCACAAATCCGACTCCCTCTAATCGGGACTGACGCGGACTGAGGACATCCTTAGATCCTGATTCAATCGTGTACCTATTAAAATCGCGCCTGCTACATGCAGTGGTGAAGATGAATAGCGACCAAATTAGGAATGGCCAAACAAAGCAAACATGGCCCAATTTGAAAAGAAATCGTGACTTTGCAAGGCGGTGAAAAGGGCGATGAATATCTTGGACTTGGAGGGGTGAATTTACTAGGGCCTCGGCAATAGACCCAATTGGTTGGTAATTTTTACATTGCCTGTTGTAGTAAACTCCAACCCCTCATCCTTTCTCCCAATTCCAATACTTCCATCTCGGTTCTCTCCTGCATTCATCCGCAACGGATCAGCCACTGCTGCGATGTATGAGTGTGAGACTTGCAGGGACACCTTTTGGGACCAAGATGACTACGAGTGGCATATGGAAGACTACGGTCATTGGCCTGAATGTGAGACATGCTATCGCACCTTTCGTAGTTCTCGTGCTTGCCGTCAGCACATGAATGACGCCGGGCACTGGGCACCTCGTTTCAATTGTGAGACTTGCTCGCGGGATTTTGGCTCCCAGAATGCTGCCAATCAACATATGACGGCAGTGGGACACTGGGCTCCCAGAGTGCCTTGTGAGACTTGCAACATGCGGTTTTCCACCGAACAGGCGGCGGAAATGCACATGAAGAGTAAGGCTCACTTTAAAAACTACTGCCGTACTTGTGGAATACGATTCCGGAGCGAGAACGATCTCCGTATGGTAAGACATCCCCACCTGATCGTATCTGGGCTTTCGAACTGTACTCTCTGTGGCCCTGACATATATATCGATAGCATCTTAATTCGAAGATTCATCGCGGAAAGAATGTCCAGTGTCCATTCTGCATGGCTAATTACACTTCCGCCAGTGGCCTTGCCCACCACCTGGAACGAGGCTCCTGTCCTCGTGCCTCCACACTCAACCGAGAAACCATTCTCCGTATAGTTCACGAGAGAGATCCGCAGGGCGTCATTACAAATAAGCAAATCGAGTGGCATAAGGAAGACAGTTCCCACTACTCTGCTACCGACCACGCCTTCAACGGATCGTGCTGGGAGTGCTACCTATGCCATCGGGGATTCCGCTCGGTCACGGCCCTGGATTCACATCTCAACTCTTCGGTCCATAAGCAAAACGTGTATCATTGCCCGAACTCCAATGGTAGATGTGTCAAGCAGTTTACCACCCTCGCTGCGCTCTTTAACCACCTAGAAAGCGAGGCATGCTCGTTTATGCGGTTTGAGAAGGTACGGAAGAACGTTGACAGAATTTTCCAGTCACGGAAAACAATTTCTTTCTGACAATAATCGGGCTCCTACCATCTTCTACTGTGCATGTGCATTTCGAACATGCGACCAGAAGCTATTCGGCTCGTGTTTCAATGTATGTGGCGGCCCCACCAAGAGCGTGGTCAGGTTTTCGGTAGTTTGACTTTGATTTAATGGCTGAAACCTGCTCGGTGTTCGGAGGCCGGATCCTCCCTGAACGGCCGAGTATAAGTCCTAGGATGAGTTAATACCAACAAGTTGTTATTATGACTTCAATCCAGTGTAGAGTCTTGTGTGGCTTGTCGGGATCCTTGTTTTAAAGCATCCATATAGGTACCTAGTATACGAGTCACATTCCTAAACCGGGGTTAGCGCTACTCCCTGTCGGCGTGTCGGGCAAAACAATCTCACCACTAGCCTTCAAAGAGTATCCTTGACTCATATATGAGCGGGGAACCATCATCAGATAATGCAAGCTTTCGCGGCGTCTTTCCGAACCACGCAACCTTAAAAGCTACTCGAACCTCACTTGACTCTGATCGTCACTCCGGGAAAAAAAGGGCTACCCTGCCTCATTATCATTTCACTGAGAACCAACGAACAAACCATCAGCAGAATGTCCTCACCGAACCCCCTCGAAGGCGTCCCGCCACATATCCGCAGCCTCCTCACCACCCTGCACAAGCAATCCACGACCCAAGAATCCGCCATCACAGATGCCGACTTTGAAAGCCGAACCTTCGACGACGTCATGCGCGACAAGTTCATCGCCCTCGATGAAGACAAATCCCAATATCTGTATCAGCTTTGTCGCATCATTAACGCCAAGACCGTCGTCGAAGCCGGCACTTCCTTCGGCGTGAGCACCATCTACCTGGCCCTTGCCGTGTCAGCCAATGTAGCAGCCACAGGTGGTACGGGCCGTGTGATAGCCACCGAAAACGAGCCAACCAAGGCGGCCAAGGCCCGGGAGCATTGGGCGCAATGTGGGGACGTCGTTACCAATGTGGTTGACCTGCGGGAGGGAGATCTCCGTGAGACTTTGAAGACGGACGTGGAGGCGGTGGACTTGCTGCTCCTTGATAGTATGCTTCTTCCCTTTGATCTCATTCATTGCGTACTTCACCTTCCTAATTGTTGTCGGTAGTTTGGACTCCCATGGCTTTGCCGACGTTGAAGCTCATCCTGCCGCATATGCGATATGGCGCTGTTGTTGTGGCGGATAATACCATTGCCGCCGCGGAGAAGTATAAGGAGCTTTTGGATTTTATGCGCGATCCGGGTAGTGGATTCGTTAACATGACACTGCCGTTTAGTAATGGGCTGGAGGTTAGTACCTATTTGCCCGCACAGTAGAGCATTAATCTCCCGCGGACGGTGGGAGGCCGGAGATATCTACCGCAGAAAGCCGCGCCTCGGCCATACATGATAGGAATGTGAATAAACCAATTTAGTCACGGTTGAACCTTTATTCCTTTAATTAGGCACGGTATCTCAGACACATTAGTCAAAATGTAGACCTTGGAACTCTGTAGTCAGATTTCCTACAGGTCTAGGAAAATATAGACCCTAAGATACGAGGAAGTCACTGATCCAACCGTTGGAAATATATTTTCTGCAATGCCGGATAATGGGGTATGATCGTCGAGCACTATCACAATAGGGGTACACTTTATCATAGTATCTTTTGTAGAGACTTCTAACAAGACGTCAAGTGACTCCGACTGCTACTATGTACGGATCATTTATTGAGCCGCGCCGCCAGTGTTGCTTTCCTGATGCTCCACTAAGCCTAATCCGGGTACATCTTCTAGGAGCCTTGGGTTATAGGTAACAGAAGACCACCAGTCCAACAAACATCCCCATTAGCAACTGATCATGAATTGGTCTGACAAGCACACTATAGTATATCTCATGCCGTGTTCTAAGATTGATGAATCGTGTATAACTGCACTTTTCGGGCATTGACAGCCGGGGTTACGCATCGTCTGGCCGGCAGCGGTAGGCTTTGGCAGGTGCTACATTGGCCGGTAACGAGAAGAGCTGGATCGCCTGACATGCTGTTTCCACCGGGTTTACCTGATTTATTGGAACTATGTGGTAGTTGGGTGGATGACAGGTTCTCCAACTCAAGTATCATACATCGCCGTTTCCGGAATGCGGGCTCTGGACTCGGGTACAGGCTGGAAGCGGTCGCAGACCAGGATCAGGGCAGCCATTGCGCAGCACGAAATCGTTCCATTTCTCATTTCTCCAGCTGACATCTACATAAGCATAGCAGATTTGATGCATCATCTGTCAACTTGAGATATTTGGATACGGCAAGCTCGATGAGGGCTGTCGATGCTCGAACTTCTCTATACATGTTTATAACCTAGACGTTTGTTACTACGAAATTCGAAGCCACACAGGTCTTTGCTTCAAAATGGTAGCTGACTCGCCATTTGGCTGCCTCTCTCGGCGGAGGGTCCAGCTCATCCTCTCCATCTCCGTCTTTCTTTTGCTCCTCTCCTATCCCTTCCGTTCATCTATCGTACCCTCGGTGGTGCCAGCTAACTCGCCCCCAATCGCCCGTGAACTGCCTGCTCGCACTCTATTATCGCGTCCACTATCCCACGATGGAACCACGATTCCTAAGATCATCCATCAGACATGGTTTCCAGCGGGCAGCAACATGAGCGAGCGTGCTCAAGAATGGGTACATGGCATGCGTACGCAGAACTCGGACTGGGAATATGTGCTTTGGGATGACGAAACCAATCGAATGCTGGTTGAACAGTATTTCCCTTGGTTCTTGCAGACTTATGACAGTCTTCCGAAAGAAATCCTCCGGGCGGACGTTGTCCGTAATTTTTATATGTATTTGTTTGGCGGGTAGGTCCTTCCGAGCGCTTCGTCTAGTCAATCGTTCGCAATGTAACTAATTGCACCAGGATGTACGCCGACGTGGATACCGAAGCCTTGCGCCCTGTCGCGCCGCTGTTTGCCGGGCATGAAACCGCTCTTGCTGCACACCAAGACACCCTCTCGTCTGCCCCGACGTTTCAAAAAGCCACCGTGCAGCGCGCATTCCTAGGTCGCATGGCTCGCACTGTAGATATTCTGAGCTCCGCTGCGGTGCCCAACGGCTGGATGGCATCGCCGCCAGGTCACCCGTTTTGGCTTCTTCCGGTTCTCAACGTGATCGAACACCCGGAGGGAACCGGGGATGGATCTGTCGAGGGTCTGACCGGACCCGGGGCACTGAGCTTGATGATCAAGAAATACTGGGACAACTTCAAAGACAATTCATTGCGACAGCATGCATGCAAGACGATTCAACGGCGGCAGCATCCTGGCAGTTGTTTTGCGACGAGAGTGAGCTTGCCATGGGCGCGCACATCCAAGACGCGCTGGTGCTCCTGCCGGAGAAGCAGATCTACCCCTTCAGCTGGGTGGATGATGCGAACAATGCCTCCGTTTGCCAGGCGGCGTGGGAGAACCCGACGTTCGATCCGGAGGAGTGCAAACGATTGATGGAGGTGGAAGCTTGGCCTAGTTACTTTATTACGTATTGTACCCATTCGTGGTGAGAGTTGTATACCAAAGGTTCTACTTTTCATTTTTACTTGTTACCATAGAATTGGATCTATTCGAGTTCTTAACTTTGTAATTATTGTAATATGAACGATAATTTCTATTTCATCACCGCACCTTTGGGGCCCATATGGTCATTTCTAGAGTTCCACAAGAGTTAGTGGGACTAGTAGAAGAGTGCGGATTAAAACGGAAGACTAAAAGGCTTGAACGCGACCGCCGTGCGGGTCCCTTCTATTCCGCAAGCGGGTGAACATGTTCGGGGGCAAGGAATGCAAGATGAGTTCATTTCAAGGTTTCATCGACCCAAACAATTCGGATTGGGACGCTTCGCAGGACCAAGAAATGCGAAGTCAGACAAAGCTAAAAAAAAAAAATCAAGCTAAGTCTGCCTCGGCTTAAGGTAGCATCGGCTGGTACCTGACTCAGCTGCTGGGGTGCTCCTGCCATGAGCTTTAGTCGCAAACGGCGAAGCGAGCACAAAACAGGGGTCAAGAGATTATTCTTAGCTTCCCAACCCTTTTTCTTTTTTCAGGGTCTTACCGTAATGACCGTAATGTGGAGTGCGCTCAGCGAATGGAAGGTGTTCCAGGCAACCATGTTTACTCCCTTGGTTAGGGCAACGGGCAATCACACCCATCCGCTAGTTCCGTACAACAGCCCCAGTCGAATGATACCTAGACCTCCAGTTCGCGAACTTAAGTAAGAATTAGAGCCAGCTTATGAATCTTTTTTGGCTACTTCTAATATTGCGATTTTGCGCGTACACTTATCACTCAACGCTTAATAGTCATGGCCGTCTGATGAAACGAGACGCCCTCTAGGCAAATGGACCCCACTTAACGAATTGGTCTTACATCGCTCCGCCACCTTCTCTTTGTTTGGGGCTTGAGTTGTGATTGGAGTCCCTTTGAGATATTATAAACTGCTTCTGGTCGCAGAAATACCAGGGGAAACGAACGAGGTGAAATGACATATCACGAACTCAATGGCGGCAAAAAGCCGACATGGAATATCACCTTAGATATTCTGTACGTCCGTTGGTGGTTCCCGTGTTTACCGTAACTAGCTGACGGCGATCAGATCCTGGGTCTTCTGGTCAAACCTCACCGTGTTGTTCAATAAATGGATCTTGGACTCGACGGAATTCAGTAAGTTGAACATAGTCGCGCTGCAGGATAATTATTCCAACTAACCGTCGTGTCAGGATACCGTGAGTGTGTTGCTGTCTGAATGTGCTCTCACTTGCTAAAGAATTGCAGCCATCCTTCTCACAACATGGCATCTGGTATTCGCTACGGTGGTCACTCAGGTCCTGGCACGGACTACGACCTTACTGGATAGCCGTAAGAATATCGAGATGAATAGCCGAATGTATGCACGCACGATGCTTCCCATTGGTCTGCTTTACAGCGGCAGCCTTGTCTTCGGAAATATCGTCTACCTCTACCTCAACATTTCATTTATTCAAATGCTGAAGGTATTATCCGATTGCCCCGCTAGTCTTATATAGCTCAAAGGCAACGTGAAGCTGATAATTCCACCAGGCCGCCGGACCAGTCGTCACCCTCCTGGTCAGCTGGTCATGGGGAGTAGCGACACCTTCAGTGGAGGTACTGATAAACGTCCTAGTAATCACATGCAGTGTGGGCCTGGCCGTGTCAGGTGAAATCCAATTTTCACTACTCGGCATCTTCTACCAGATGGCCAGTCTCTTCTGCGACGCGAACCGGCTCGTGATGATGCAAATCCTGCTCTCTGATGACGGCCAGAAAATGGACCCGCTCGTCAGCCTCTACTATGCCGCGCCGGTCTGCGCTGTCATGAACTCCATAATTGCCTGGAATACAGAGCTCAGAGATTTCCACTGGAGTGTTGTCCCCAACACTGGCTATTTGACGCTGTTGTCAAACGCTGTGGTGGGATTCATGCTGAACGTGTCCATCTTTGTCCTTGTGAGTAACTCGGTCCCGCACATGCAACGAACAGGCTAACAATGTCTTCAGATCGGAAAGACGTCGGGACTGACGACGACGCTTGTCAGTATTCCGAAGAACATTCTGCTTATTGTTGCCTCGGTCGTGCTCTGGCACACGCAGGTGAGCACGATTCAGATCGTGGGTTATTCGATGGCTTTGCTTGGGTTGGTGTACTATTCTCTGGGATGGAGGACGATCAAGAGCGGGATAGAGAATATTAAGGCTTGGAGGAAGGACCCTGCGGGGAGTATATATTCGGATAGAGTCTAATTATATGATTTCGTGCAATGAAAGTGTATCCATGTTTCCTTTGGACAAATAACGGTGCTCATTATAGTGTATACGATGGATTTCGATGGACACAGGCTTACAGTTATGCGTTGAACGGTCTAGTTAACAGTGCTTGTTGTGCTCGAGGAGTACGATACAGCCTCAACTGTTTGACTCCATCTTCCATTAATTGTCTAGAAAATTGAATTATATCAAGAAAGGGTCTGGTTAGTCGTTAGCTTACCACCAGTGTCAGCATCTGTTTATGATAATATTGACTCTACCGTCTTTCCTTGGTATTTGTAAGATCTGCCAAGTATCGCTTAAAGAAACCATGACCAACGACGCTCAATATACAACTTCGTAGATTGACACACCACAACTGAATCGTCTAGCCCACCCACACAACACGATCCCCATCTGTACAGGTAAAGATACCACCGCTAACACCCCATTCTAAGCGCCCTCCCCATCCAACAATTGCACCATACCCATAGAATGCGGCATCGAATCGACAAACCCATTCCTGGCATACAATTTGCGACCCGGCACGTCAGCTAACAAGTTCACATAGGTACCCATCAGTCTCCCATCGGGCGCTCTTTCCGGCGGCGGCGCCAGCGAACGAATTCTGCTCATGAGATGTTTCAAAATCACATCGCCCAGTCCCTTGCGCTGGTGCTCCGGCAGCACGGCCATATCGGCGATGTGGAAATACCAGCCTCCGTCGCCGATGACACGACCCATACCGACTATGACTTCGTCGCTGTTCGTACCATTGGAGCTGGATATGTCAACATCCTTGGGGTCTGGCTCGGAGGTCCCGGTGTACGCAATGTAGCACCCGTACCAGCTACCGCGCATTGCGGCCTCTGCTTGGGCGGCGCTGTGGGGTGATAGACCTGAGGCGGAGCGGAGATGGATGTAATCTCGTACTGAGGGGTAGCCTTGGCGGAGGGAGTAGCCGGGTGGGAGTGTGGGTGTATTTGACATTGTTACTTTTCTGGTCTGATCTGCTAATTGGAGTTGGAGTTATAGACTAGAATGGTAACTGCTCTGAGGGGGGTATAAGTATGCAAGAGTTGTGAGAGTTGTGCGGGGTGAGAACTCCGTGGCTATCGGACTACGGAGTAGCTTCGGAGTTCGAGTTGTGGCTTATATGGCTTGGCTTCAGAAGCCCTAAGAACAGCAAAGGCGATTTTCATTGCATCCAGCACCATTCATCTGTAGACTAGAGTATGGTTTGGTCTTTTGACTTGATTGATATTGATTGCTGTCTGGAAATGGATGCATTATGTTCTTGTTTATAGTATGTTGAGACCCTGCCGTTGCGAATATTGTTGCAGGATCCACAGATACTGAGCCTGGTCCTTGGTGGTACCTTTGTGTTAGATAATGGGACAAATGCTCTCACCAACATTGCTTCGCTGTGTTGTCGGCGATACAAATGCCCACACTGAGGCGCGCGACAAGACGCCTGCTTACTATACCTCGCCTCTTTCAGTGAATGATGCTAAGCGCAACGGATCGCGGGAGTTTATAGTCTCGGTTCGTGGTGCAGTCAATGAGGATGGAAGCAAGAAATACCCTCTTGATGATCAGATGAATTGTTTTGTGACCAAGCTTGAAATTAATGATTCTGCTAACCCACCTCGCGCCATAGGCGTAGGGTTCCTCGACGGCGAATATTTGTACAAAGCCAGTCCCTTATCTAGCAATGGTAAAGCCGGTGTCCACTGCATCGTGCGAGGTCATCATCGCTCGAGGGGTATATATAACTCGCCACAAGTACTGAGCTCAAGAAACATGGCATCAAAGTCCCAGTCGACCTACCAGACGTGGGGAAGAACCTTCAAGATCAATATGAAGCAATGGTACAGGTTCACACCCCGAAGGACCTCTCCTCTCTAAAAGGTTGTACTTTAGGCTTCCATGGCCGATCTGATCCATGCCTTGCGCGCTGGATGAAATCAGTACTCGGCGACCGCGGCATCTACAGCTCTTCGGGTGTTCTCACATCGATGTTCTACAAGAGTACAGCCACTACTAACGACGAAATTGACATCAATCTGTTCTCTGTTGTGGGTAACTTCCGGGACTATTTCCCGGGCCACGCTCACAACGCCACTGCCAGGCATGACTAGTTCACCTGGACTGCGCTTGAAGCTCATCCTCGAAATAACGCTGGGACTGTGACACTTTGGTCTGCGGACCCGCTCGATCCGCCGGAAATTATGTCCAATTACTTCGACACCGGCATTGGCGACTACAGGGCAGACCTACAGGCTATGTATGAAGCACTCGAGCTGGGCTGTAGGGCTTTCAAGCGTCAGCTCCTCCCCGTTTCTGAGGTCCTACCTGGTGCCAACGTTACCTCCCAAGAGGACACAGAGACTTATATCAAGGACACCGCATGGGGACATCCTTCTATGCGTACTTGTCTGCTCGGCAGCGATGATGACCCGATGGCCGTGCTTGATTCAAAGTTCCGGGTTCGTGGGGTGGACCGGTTACGCGTCGTTGACGGCTCTGCGTTTCCTCGTATACCAGGTACATTTCCTGCTCTGGCGATCTATACAGTGGCCGAAAAGGCCGCAGATGTGATTTTGAGTGAGATCAATACCGATTGAACACACTAGATAACCTGTCCAGCCAGCCTCGCATTGCAGTCTAACTGTAGCTCATATACACTTAATTCTATTTCATCAATATCTCTCTTCAGGTCTATCCCCTTGCCCTACCAACTCCAACTTCGCGAACTTCCTCACAACCCCCAGAGTAGCATAATAGCTAAATGGCAACGCAACACACCACAACCCCAGATTAATTCCCGCAGTCACAATCAAAGCCGTCGGCACAGCCTGTACCCCGAACCCGACCGCCACACCGGCAGTCTCAATCCCCCTCAACAAAGAGCTATATCTGATCTGATCACCGGGCGAATCCGACAGATTCCCAATACACCAGTAGATATAGTTCTCGACCATGCCTAAGCTGATCCGCTCGAACATGTAGACCCCGAAGCCGCGCCCAAACGCGCTTTGGTCCGCCCAGTCCAGCACGGGCTTTGTATGTCTGTATTCGTTTTGAATCACCACGGCCCAGATCCACGTTGCGGTGTTCATGGCTGCAATGAGGCCGTATGTTGTTACAGCCCTTGCCTTCCGGCTTGGAAGCCAGGGTAGGTCGACGAGTGTACCGCCCAGCCAGGTGGCTAGCGTGCCGACTACGGCCGAGAGGAAGCTGCCGAGTGCCCGCGAGCGAACCGTGAAGTAGGTTGCCAGGTAGGTGCCCGGGTAGGCCTGGATCCAGCCGAAGTACCAGAACAGGGGCGTGAGGAGGAGGATGGATTTACTTCGGGCGAGACGCCACATGGCACGCAATTCTGTGCGCCAGTTTATGTTCCTGGGGGCTTCGATGCGAGTTCCGTCGTCGCGTTGGACTTTCTCGGGGTTTGAGAGTAAAAGGCCAAACACGAGACCCAGGCATTGGATGGCGATGAACCCAAGATAGGTTTGGTATCCTACCTGCCCGCGTTTGTTGACGCTGTGGTTGATCCCCAGGGAGATGGCGCCGCCGATGATGTTTCCGAAATTCCGGAATGTGAACCACGTTGCGATGTACCGGCCTCGTTTGTGCTGCTCTGGATAGCCTGTGGCGATGGCGCCTTCGACGCTCCAGAAGAAGCCGGCGCTGAGGCCGCAGGTTATGGAGCCAAGATAGACGAGCCAGGTGGCGCCGGTGCGGTTGTTCAGGTATAGACCTGCAGCGTAGAGCGGGTAGCCGACTGACCCGATTGCCAGCGTGTAGCGGAACCCGATGATGTTCGTCAGCCAGGGGCCGGCAAAGCAGGTTACCGTCATAAAGGCGTACAACAGGGCGTTGGCGGCGTTCACCAAGTTCGGGCTTTGTGAGCCCCCCACGCCCAGGCCGTTCATGGCGCTCCATATCCCTGGGGCACAGAAGGCGCAGAGGCCAACAACGAGGATTTGGAATAGCGTACTGCGAAAGAAGGATCGCCTTTTTTGCAGGTGGTTCTCGCCATTGTCGGTTACTGTTGGGGATACTTGTTCTCCGTCCTTGCTGCTTGCTGCCATCATGAGAACAGCGTTTGACCCCTCCTCTTTGTTTTTGATAATGTCTTGCGTGCTGGGGTGGGAGTCTCAATAACAGACTGGCTGACTCTTCACTCAGATTATAGATAGAGATCACTCATCATTCCCCAAGCACGCAAGATCATCCTCGCCTTGCATGATAACTATATAACCTCGGCCATGGCGCGTCAAGAACCTGAAGGACCGGTAGATAAGGACCTAGACTTGTGACGCAATATGCAGATGACCACTCATAACCGGCAATCCTTGTCTTGCTCGAAGAGTATCACAAGCAGCAGCCAAATGGCGGGGTTGGCGCAATCTTGGCGCCACTGAGCACATCATCGACCTATCGCACCGAGATAGTCGATGCGGGGATGGATGGCAGTCATATACCGAGCAGTCCAACCTCGTTCCCTCACGAAGACTCAACCCTTCCAATCCATATAGATAGACACACAATATGACCACCTCCATCGAGCAATTGAATATCCCCAACCTCCACCTCACCGACACCCCATCTCCAACCATCACATTCGAACCCTTCGCGCTCCCCCCGACCAACCAACGCATCCTCGGCCCACCGCATCCCAGCAACACCGTGATCCCCCTAGCCCTACGCCCAACAGAGGACAGTAAACAGTCCCTCACTCTCGACGCCATCATTTCCACAATCGAAACCCTACAATCGCGCGATCAAACCTTCACCAAATACCTCGCGCGCCACGGCACCCTCCTCTTTCGGGACCTCCCAATCCACAACGCGGACGACTTCAGTAGATTCGCCCACGCCTTCGGATACAAGCCGCACGAGATCATCGGCATCGTAGTCGACCGCCCCTTACTCGCCCCGAATGTAGCCCCCGCCAACGAAGCACCGAAAGAAGTGCAGATCTATAACCACAACGAGTCGCCGCAGGTTCCCCACGCGCCGGAGTATATCTTCTTCTTCAACCAGCGCGCTCCAGCGAAGGGCGGGGAAACGCCGATTTCTTCGTCGTTGGAGTTGTTCCGGCGCGCGCAGGCGGAAATACCCGAGTTTGTCGATGAGCTTGCTGAGAAGGGCGTTCTGAGTCGGGTGGTCTACAATTTTGACAAGCAGTATGAGGGCGGGTCGACGTTGCGCCAGGCATTCGGGAAAGAGATCCAGGATGGGGACGATGAAGAGACGAGGCGCAGGAAGATCGAAGCGCAGATTGCCCGGTATGGTCGTGGGGGCCATACGACATGGGAATGGACCGAGACTGGGATCGTGCTTACCCATCGACTGCCGGTGATTCGGACGCAGCCGGGGACGAATCTGCCCACGCTGTTTACTGGGCTGGCCGCGTACTATAAGAGGTTACAGGCAAATGACCAGAGGAAGAATGTGACGCATCAGCTCTATGGTGATGGGACACCTATTCCGGAAAAATACCTGGCGCATTTAGCCAAGATTACGGATGAGATTAGGGTGCTGCATCGGTGGCAGGAGGGGGATGTATTGGTTTTTGATAATATTATTGCACAGCATGGGAGGGAGCCATGGGAAGGGGAGCAGACGGATCGTGTGGTGTTGGCGAGTTTATTCGACGGGCCCTCCGTGCCCGGTGCTTATGGATTTGGGGATTGGGCACAGGTTGTGCAGGCACTTGATGGGTAGGGTACAATTGATTTGTCGCATATTGGATTGGTATATTTGTTATTCTCTTCGGTACTGTGTTTAACACACTCTCTTGCACCAGGAAGTATTTGTCAAAGGGGTATGAAGATATGTTCTGATTAGGTATTTATTCGGTGTCATGAGAAAGGAAAGCATAGTAAAACATAATGCACGAAAGCTATTTCCGGAATAAAAGATATGTCCCACCTGACCCGTTTGAGCACGACGATTTGTACATGAAAAGAAAAGCCAACAGATCCCTTATTGCGTCTTGATCAACCACCCCACGGCGCCTATCGCACCGGCAGCGATCATGACCGTCAAGATCCAGGCTCCGGCCCGATCCGCGGTCTCAATCGGCTTCGACTTGGTCGGGTCCTTGTTGCTGTTGTCGTTATTATCAATGTGGTGTTCCGCTGCGTCGGGATTTGTGTCGATGGTCTGCGGCGCCTTGCTCTCCAGGAGCATCAAGTTCGAAGTAATTCCACCCAATGCGGCCATCTGCACTTCCAGGCCCGACATCCCGTCCCAAGTGGGTTTGCCCCATGTTTCACCACAGAGATTGTCGGACCCGCCCGAGCACTGCTTTGCAATTGCTTCTGCAGAGCCTTGCAGTTTGGGGATGATTCGGTCCGCGGTCGAGGGAACCAAAATGGCGGTATGGGCCAGCCACATAGCCGTATATCCCTTAAAACCTAATTGGTTGCGATCGCAGCTCATGATCGGCTCACAGGCCACCTCCGACAGCACGTTACCGCCGAAGTTGGACGGAAAGAACGTGGCAAAGGTGCTTTCTAACAAGCCATTGACACGCTTCAACCACTTCTCGTCGCCATTGGTCTAGGTACAGATCAGTATGCTGGTCAGGAAACAGGCAGAGTCGGATGGAATGACCCACATAGTTATACATGAACGCGGCACCAGACATAAAGGTTCCGTAGTTGTACGTCCATTGGTTGTTGCCGGAGTCTTTGCAGTTGTTTTCATTTGACGTCGAGTCAGCCACGTACCACTTGTCGGTGCGGATGAGAGGTGAGCTCGTCGACCAGTCCCAGATCTTCTCAGCCCACTGGGCGTAGGTGTCGTTCTTGGTGAAGCGGGCGAGACGAGCGGACAACTCGAACAGACCGCCATTCGAGATGGAGTTTTTCATGGTGTAACCCGCCTGGTAGGGCCAGATTTGCCAGCGCAAACCACCATTGCAAGCGGTCTCATCCCACCGTCCGATCTGCATATTGAACACAGTCCGAGCCAGAGACGTCCAGGTGGGTTTCCCCGAGATTTCAGGGAACCCGGTCTCCGACGCGGTGATACTGGCAAGACCCCAGAACATTTGGTCATCGTTTCCCTGGTTCACGGTTAACCATGATACTTATCCGTGGGACGCGTCTCACACCTACCAGCCATTGACTATAGTTGGCGGAGAAGTAATCGTAATTCTCCCCCGACTGGAACATCATATCATGTGACACGACCTTGTTGTATTGGTCGACACCCGAGGTGGCCCAGTACTGAATCAAGGTCATGAACATGGCGCCAGCGACGTACCAGGTGTCGGTGAGCTTGCCGGGAATGCCTTCCGTCTGATTTTTGTCATAGAAGTCCATCATAGGATCGGCGATCTGCTTCCCCGCGTTGGCCAACGAATCTGGAAATCATGCCCTAAGAACTCGTACTCTTTCACCCACAGAACCGAATTAGGAAATAGAAAGCATCGACATACCCTTACTATTCACCTGCACGGTGAGGGCCGACAGGGCCACCTGCCCCTGAAGCAGGAGCAGGACAGCTCCGCCGAGCTGTTGCCAACTTAGTCCGCGCATATGGGGGGGGGGATTGTGTGTGTTTGTGTTTGTTTGTGTGAGAGTCAGTATAGTATGTATTATGAACAGATTTATGCTTAATTCAGGATTGATCGCCCTAGTTTGGCTCCAGCTATGCGAAGGGCTGGTATGACGGAGCTTTATTTTTTCCCAGGGGCGACGGGACAGACATTATTATTATGTGGTGGAATTTTAAAGGGGGGGCAAGACGAGGAAAGGCAAGTTTGGCAGTGAAACGCCAAGCGACCAGTGTATCCGCCAAGATGTCCCCGCCACAGTCGCGTCCGCCAATGGGATCGCGGCGCTCCCTGCTTTTTCGGGGGTTTTAGCGCGCGCCAAGTCTCATCGCGTTTTCCTGGCTGCCTGTTGAATCTTCGTTTCTTTATTAGGGGTTCATGTCAAGTCGCAGAGGGCGCTGACCCTGGTTTGATCGTCTTCGGTTCCATCGTCTGTCTTCCCCAGACTTGTTGCTCCGTGACGAATCTTTTTGCGGTCCAAGACTTGCACAACGTGGTGCGCCTGGGTTGAGTTTCTCGGCGTCATTTCTTGCCGTATGCTAACCCTACCTTGGCGGCCAAACGGGGCGCAATGATGGACGTTCCGGCAAGAGGTGGTGCAGGGGAAAGTCGGAGGACAGGCTATCTTTCTAATTCACTCCAGGTCCTTCCTCAAACTGTTTCCTCACGATCTCCAGCGGGTGGGGATCAATCAAATTGAATTCCTTGCATGTAGGTTTGCTATAAATAGCACTGATACCGGCATTCATGATTCTAGACCCGACCAGATGACAGTCGTATTCGTTTACAAAAGGAACAAGATCCCACCATGCATACATTGTTTGTGTCGCTTTCTTTTCATGATCAAAGAGACTCGACTCTCCTTGTCGGAAGGAAATTGAAAATGAAATCGCGACTCAAGAATTAGATCGTCTCCACTGGGAAAAACTTGAAGTTAACTAGCGGGGCACGTGTCCTGACGCCTTGCCCCTTTGAATGATTTTGAACTCTTTCAGCTCTCGGGACTTCCGCATCCGTCAACCCATTCCCCTTTTCAAATTGCGATCTATCCGGTCGTTAACATAGCCACAAGTACTCCGTATTTATGCAACTGAACAATGGAACAGTACCAAAAATGCACAGGAATGACAGGGAACTGAAGGACAAAATTGCGAATGGGCGGCAAAGGTTACAACCGGGCTAATGGCCCATCACTTCTCACGACGCCCAGCGAAGCCGGAGAAATATCCGCTACGCTCTTACAGCCCGTGAGCTGCATGCAGCGTTTGAACTCCGCATACAGAATCTCCAGCACTTTACTCGCCCCGGCCTCTCCGTCATACTACCGCGAGAACTGATCAGCGACACTGCTGCTTGGAGGAATGGAAGAGCATCGTTAGATGCGTGACTTACTGCAAGACCCCAGATGATCGGCCGTCCAATCCAACAGCATTCCGCACCAAGCGCCAGGGCTTTGAAAATGTCCGTTCCGTTGCGGATCCCCCCGTCGATGTGTACTCGGATCTTACCCTTCGCAGCTTTCGCACACTCCGGAAGGGCATCAATCGTGGCCGGAGTGCCGTCAAGCTGTCTGCCGCCATGATTACTCACGACGACTCCGTCACAACCGTACTGGATGGCAAGCTCCACGTCCTCTGCCGTGAGCACGCCCTTGATCCAGATCTGCATTTTGGTCACGCTTCTGAGCCAGGGGATTTCCCGAGCCCATGAATGCGAGCTTGAATTGACTCCCGTGAACCCATCCTCGTGTCGCTCAGCACGAATCATCTCCGACGTCTTCTCCAGCATGGGAAAGGCGAGGCCTTCGGGCGCTCGGAAATCATTCCGATGCTCACTGTACCGCACGCCAAGAATCGGACTGTCCGCCGTTAAGAAGATCGCGACGCAACCCGCCGCTTCGGCACGTCTGATAATGCGCTCCTGGTGTGCTCGATCTTGCATGGTATAAATCTGCATGGTGTGCTGTATCGGTCCGACGTCCATCCCCGCCGCGCGGATCTCCTCCACAGAATAATTTGCGAACGACGAAACACCCATGTGGACCTGTTGTTTCGCACACGCGCGACTTGTCGCCAGTTCACCATCTGGATGTGCCATTGCCTGGATGCCCGCCGGCGCTACACATAGCGGAAAGCTGATCTTCTCTCCGAACACGGTGGTGCTCGTGTCTGCCTGCGAGACGTCAACGAGTACCCGCGGACGCAGCCGGTACTTCGCATAGGCGGTGGAATTCTCCGTGACGGTGACTTGGTCCGTCGAGCCTGCATTGTAGAAATCTAGATCATCTCGTAGTCAGTAACAATGGAGTTGTGTGCTCATGTCGGTGTCACCCCGCACCTCTGGATGATGCGGGTAGCTTCTGCCCCGCGGCGGATTTGATATCCTCGATGCACAAGATCATCTCTTTCGGCGATTGGGCCCCCATGATGCTTCGGAGCCTGGTATCAGGTGAAGGTAAAGTGTTTAACGCAAAGGCCCGACTTCGTATGTACGTTGCAGATAGCTTTATCTGCTATGGACAATGGTACAGGGCAGCTTCTTGTAAACTCACGTGATACAGTGACTGGACGCCCTACTGTGCGCCCTAGCATTCCATTCGAGATGATCGGCCCTCTCGTCAAATGAGAATAAGCTATCTGCATCGGACTTCGGTCCGACTCTCCTATCATCCACTCAATTAACTTTGTCGCCAACAGGTGTATGGTTCGACCCAAATATTATTCACAGGAACATCGCATTGACTTTGGCGAGATAATGCGGGGTAAGTCTTTCAAGCTTATTCTATTAGGCCAATACGCCCCTCCGTTTCTAGACTCGGGGCGACCCATTGCCTCTAGATAATACTGTATGGAGTACTCTACAAGAAGAAAGGTCGGCAAGTGCATTGGCCACGACATTTGCGTAGGCATAATAACTTCCTGTTTAGCATGGCCAAGCGGAGGAACTGATAATACACTCAGATGCAGTCTAAATTAATTTGATCTGCCCGGTTGATGTTCCATTATGAGGGGACAATAGTATGGCAAAATCCGAATGACTTTGTTTACCGCAACTGTGAAGAGGTCAATAACTAGTTGCTGACTCGCCTCGATAAATATAGTAGCAGCGATTGCCGGGAGCTCCACATTAGCACCTACAACACTTGGTACAGCAACAATTGAGAGAATCCCGTCAGCTTTCCTCCTAGAGGCCTGACGTAGTACATCAAAACAAATTATATATATATATATATATACCGGACATCATATTTGTTTGATCCTCACGTAAACATTAACCGACCCCGGTACTGGTGTAGGGATCGGTTATACATCATAACATCCATCCCAAACACGTTTACTTGTTCTCCTCACCCTCAGGAACCAACTCCTCGAATCTCCGGAGATCCATCTCCTTCTCCAACAGAGGAATGACATAGGGATCGAAAGTCTTCCAGTAAGGGTTCTCGAGGTGATACTTCTGCGAGCCCTCATTGAGATACCGCTCCACAATACAGAAGTCCTGCTTGTCATGGACCGACTGCATCACGAACCAGGAGAGAGTCTCCTTATCCTTCGAGTAAACGGCCGAGGCCTCCAGGAGCTTGGCGTGGAGCTTGGAGATAGACTCCTCATCGGGCTTCGCGCGCATGTCTATAATCCCAACCCCGGCCGAGTTAGTCTCAATCAATCACCGCGCTGCGAAAGCCATTCCGGGGAGATAACGTACGGACAACGATTGTGTAGACCATCTTGGGCACTTTGGGATTTGCTTCCAGGTGTGAAACGTGGAGGTTTGGAGGGGTAACGGAGCTAAGTTGCGAGTTCTTATATGGGACTGTGGGGCGGAGATGTTGCTTTTGCCCTTTGGGGCTTCTTCGGTGAATAAGGGTTTGGGTTGCTGGTGGGGGTGACTGTTGGGGGATTGAGTCGTTGGAGTATTATGATATCATCATATTAGGGATGTTTGGGATCTCTTGAATGTGCTCCTCGCTGCTTGCTGGTGGCATTCTTCATGTTGGGTCTGGGGGAGGAAGAGAAAGAGCTCTAGAGCACGATATCCATCACGGCGATTTAGGATGACGATGCTCCAGCGCTTATCTTATCGAGTTAATGTGTTGTGTTTATGCCTTGGGCAGTAAGCCTTTGATCACGTGTGGATGTTGTCGGCATCCCGGTTTCACCCGGTGTGGATTTGCATCTCCAATTCCTGAATCTAGGTCGCACACAACCCCGGTAACGGAAACCAGTTTTCTTGGGGTGTAAAACAGCATCTCTAGAACTCCAAAGGAGCTTCTCAGTTTAACCATGCACTGCAAGTTTCGCTGTTCAAAGGACAAGGTTTTATATGCCAAGAGGCCCCCGGAATGTGCTCCCGGTTTGCCGACCCGAGTGGAACTGACATGCCGAAGGGAAACCTATCGGGATTACCAAGAAACCGAGGGTCAGGACGTTGCAGTCTAGATTCATTGCTCTTTGGGGTCTAGTTTCTTTGTGGCATCTCATACTACCTGGTGTGACTCTTCGCGATTCATGGTTCTGTGTTTGTAGACTGCTATTATTCGATAGAAGGTGTACTATGAATCGCCGGACTTGGGCTGTCGCTGTGCTTGTTGTAGTTTTGGATGACAGTTCCAGAGTTGGACCAGTTTGCAAGAACTGAGACGTAATATAGGTTCCGAGTCTATGGTCTGCCAAGTGGAATAGATAGGGAGAGAGATATAAACAGAAATCAACCCCTGCTATCGTCAAAGCATCCTTTCCTGTCTATTAACATCAATTTGGACCAGAAGGATCGCACTAGTCCATGGACGTTGAAAGCGGAATCCTTCCGAATGGTGCCCAATATAGACCAACGCTCCCGTACTTTTGCACAGACCCTTACGGAGAATATAGATCTAAATATGGTCCAAAGTAAGACAATTGGTCCACATGGAGGAGTTCCAGTGGTAGAAACAGATTGGGGGAAGTATCCAAATCTCGACGCGCCCAGGGGCTGAGAGTATCTGATTGGTAATCCAGATAACATCAAGAAATGAATATCTCACTGTGTGGTCCTCATACTAGACAAAAACTAAGTTAATAAAATACGTATGCCAGGTCATAAATAAATCTATGTATCTGCCCAGCTCAAACAACATACGGTATATACAGACAAATGGTGTGAAAAGAACATCCTCCTCCATACCCTGAACGGATATCATAGATCCTATGGTATAAGTTTCTACCCAATCTGCCACGTCATATGTCTCTCTGGCACGCTATGCGCAGATCTAGTGTTGAATTCCACTTGAACATCATCTGTCCGCACAATAGCACCGAGTGGATGACTATTTTTCTGTCGTTCTTCAGCACCAAGGATACTCTCTTGGCTCTCGACGTGTGTAATCGACCGATCCGACCGCCGGTTTGTTTTATGCCCGGTTCTCTGGAAAGCGGAATCGCGTGGATAGTTGGCGTCTTTCCCTCGAGGGCTTCGAGTACGAATGTGCCCCCTAAGTGCCAGCTCGATGATGGGTTGAAGAGTCGGAATGCAGGATGCTAGAATGAGAACATTGGATTCGACGCTGGATTGGTTAGTATGAGCTTGTCAAGAGAGAATGTGCCTGGCTTACTTTGTCCACATGACAAGATCCGCGGTTGCGTCTGGGATTCTTAGCAATAGCTGGAGAGATGAGTTCCGGGGGCTCTCACATGTATAGTCATCCTGATTTGCAAAGTCTGGAAATTGCGTGCTTTTTGCAATAGCGGTCGCAGCGGCACTTACATCGATTAGTTATCGTCTAGCAAATGTGACTGACAGTTAACATACATAGATCCCATACCCAAAGCAGCACAAAGCGCTAGGCGTTTCCGCAAGGGCATGCGGAGTTTCATGAGGACAGTACTGGGATATATGGCCAAGTACAGATCGACACTTGCCGATAGCGCTAGCACACAATCAGCTGTATTCTCCAATGAGAGCTGAGAAGAACCTACCAGCATTGAAGATGGCATACTTAATCAAAATTTGTACATCATTGCAGTTTGCGTTGCCCTCGGTGACGAGGCGGCGCTGCCATGCGGCCTGAGGGGGGTCGCATTGCACAAATAACAAAAATATACATGCGAATGACACCGAAGCCGTGACTCCAATCATGCTCCATAGCCATATACGCTGTGCACGGCTTGGGTTGAGGATCCGAGTCAAGAGAACCGTTACTGCGACCTTGGGAACGGTAAAGCAAAAGATGCCGATTGCAAAGCTGATAGTATTGACCAAGCTTATCGTCTCCACGGTGCTTGGGTCCAGGAACCAGGCGTGTTTTCCGTATCCCATATGTACGTTTGCCGTTGTCATTCCCACGGACGTTAATGTTAGGCACTGTACACAGTAAGCTGTGAGACTCTGACGTGTGAAGGTGATGTAGGGGCATTACCAGTGCCAGAACAATAATATAGTCATCAATACCGGCATTGCGGATCAACCATTGACGGATGTACACACGTGCAGCGACGACAATAGTCGTAAGGGCCGATAATGTCCATACCACCGCGAGAATTCGAGGACCTTTATCATGAGTATCAGTGGTATCAGTCACACTGGCAGACATTGTTAAAATGTCTGCCTCTGCTGTTACCTAGGACGGGGTTGCGGTAGAGATCGAGGTGAGAACATTGATCAGAAATTAGAAAAACCAACCCGACTTCGGACTTGTGTAGGGGCAGCCCCCACCTAGTATATAGCTATGGACGATACAGAATCCGTGCAGACATACTGGGTTAGCAAACTTGGTAAACGTGTCGTTGAAAATGGAGTCAGGCAGGCCAGCCGAGATGAGATCGCGCTACACCATGATTTCTGCATAGCCTTGCCCAAGGATATATTGGCTAATAGCAGCTGGATCCAATCAGGACGAAAGGATGCAACAGATCAACGCTAGTACTGGGCCGTTGTGACTGTTGATGCTGGAATCCACTCTTTCGGAGCATCTTCTGCAATTCAGTCCCACATCGAAGATTTATAAGGCAAGAGTGGATATATATAGACTCATCCCGCGACCACCTGCCTTTCGATTCCATACGATATGACACGCCGTTTAATAAGATATGGCAAATATGATCAGCTCATTAATATGCAGCAAACTCTCGAACAGCTACTCGATTTTCTCGGGTCGTTGTCAGTTACATTACGTACAGTACATGCCAATGCGACAGGAGAACGGGTTGATGACACGAAGGATTCGATAGCTTCAGCTCCATATATGGAAGACCAGTATGATCTGCCCAATGCTGTTCGTTGGATTTATCTAGAGGTAGCATTCCCCACCCAAGGCGAACTTCAGGCAGTAGCCGAAGAATGGCGTGTCTCGGCCATGTAGATCTTCGTTTTATATGGAATAAGACCCTCTCGCCAATTATTCCTTAATCGTGATGTTTCTCCATCGTTTCTCCGAGGCATAAATCTAAAAGGCGCGTCTTCACGGCCTCCCTATCTGGGGCTCCCTTTCCACTGCCTTCTTTGTTCCTTTGAACACTCCAATAGAATTTCCTCAATACAATGAAAATGAAACATTGGTAGTTCCGGAATACAGAATAAATTTCATAAGTAATACCGAATGCCTCAAAAAAGCCCCAGCACCTGCACTCACTCTTTTCGAACTAATGTGACTCAGGGAACACCTCAGTATGGAGAGGCCGAAGAATACAGCAGATAAAATTTCAAATAGCAATTGTAGATGACATATAGATTCCCCTGACAGGGAAGTATGGTGTGATGGCTACTCCGTATTGTGGAGAGTTAGACTGCTGAAATCGACCCACACTTGGTGAGACATCAGGTACAACTGACAATGGGACTACCAGAAGATAGAAATGGATCGGATTCAACTGTGCCTGCCACTAATAGGCCTGTGGTTAAGCTTATTAAAGTCGGAAGCTTTCCGGCCGTAACAGCAGGATGGACTTATGATTCCGACCCGGTGGCAACCATGGGCCGGACTTGATACTAGCAGATTTATGCAGACGCTAATCCTTGCATAAGTTGCAAATTGTATGGCCATTGACAAGCCAAGGCGAGTGAGAAAAAAATTTGCAGTGGATAAGATACAAGCCGCATTCACCACAATGCTTGGCAAGTACCCGCATGTCTAGCATTTTTCTTTCCAAGCAATTTTCTCAAAAACAGCCGACCAAGTATGCCTCTTCATGTGTTGTCATTGACGCGTTTTGAACTGCTTCCACGAGAGGAAACTGGGGTGACTGCTGCAGTAGCTTAGGATGTAAGAACACTGTCGACTACGCCATCAACACTTCTGTCTCCCTTAATGGGTGTTTTCAGTTGATGGGCCGGCTGCTGGACGCTCATAGCATCAAGGGTTTTATGCGAACTGAAGTTCTCCTGATTGCCAGCAAACATATAGAGTGGGCCGATCAGTTGATGGAGCTTTCGTCCGATGAAACTGTTGTTAAATCGCCGAATGCTTCCCGGGACGGGACATGTTTCCGTGGCTCTTGGCTTCAAAGTTGTCTGGCCACAAAAGCCTCGGTCCTAAATCATGCGTTATAGAGCCCAAATACAAAGTTGAAGGTCACGCGTACAGCGTCTTATGTATCGGCTTGCATAGCACCTGATACGTCCTCCTTAGCGTTGCAGCTACTGAAAATTCAATGACGCGGGTTGGGTCATCATGTACCCTAAGCATTGGTGGCATCGCTCTTGGAACTCTTCTGGTGGGGTTCATATTGCTTGAATCCACAAGAGCTACGCGTCTTAGACCACCCTTCCAGATTGAGGGAAATGATTGGTCATTTTTCTTCTTCTGTTCAACTATGTACTATATGCATGCACAAGATAGAACAGCACTTGCGTCTAAAGAATGTTTCTTCCTAGGAAACCCCATATGTGTCGCCTTAAATAAACGCTCTATGAAAGGTTCATCCAATACCATTTAACATCAGGGTAAATTGTTTTTCTCCAACAAATCTTAATCTGCATCCTTATCGTCCTTTAAAACGCTTCCTGGATCAGATATCCATGTCAAAACTTAATTTGGGAACCCGATCTGATATATCCGAAGAATGCAACGATATATACAACACCCCACTTTCATTCGGCCGAGGATAGATAAGCTGTTAAGCTGTGACTGTGTACTGTGTATAATCAAGTTCGCCAAGTCAGCGGGCGTGGGGGTGCTACCATGTGGGCAATACTAAACTATCTTCAGTCTAAAGATCAAGGCAAGGCTGCCACTAGCTCAGGAACACATTTTGAGAGAGTTTGACTTGCGAAACGAAAATTTACAGGACCGCGTCATTGGCGCAGAGTTACCCTTTGCTTAACAGCGGTTAGTCTAGTTTTATTCGTGGGTCTATGAGCCGATCCTAAGATTCGCCAGAGCCTTGCCTTATCTTGATATCGTCGGGGAGCCGATCATTCGGCCTCGTACGGCTGTCCTTGCTGTGACAATGATCGCCGCACTGGTGCTGCCCAGTGACTTTCGTGTTTTTCGTGTCGCTTCCGACATATTGTCAATATTATATTTGAACCGTTTTTATATCATACAGGAGAATTCTAGTGGTGATTCCACTAGCTTAGCATGTATTCTCTACGGGGGCAGTAAGTCTGTATGGGGTGTGCAGGTAATCCACCCAGCTCAAGTACCCAGATATATATTTCCGATGTTGAGCTCACTCGGCCAGAAAACTTTTGATATGCTACACATTGATTTAAAAAAGAAATACATCAAGCAAATCACCCTTTTTTTTTTTTTTTTTTTTTTTCAGCTTCCCCGTTTGCTTTTCTGTATTGGACTGTATTAAGTAGACAACGAAAGAAGTTTTTAGCTTGAGGTGGTAGTTCAGCAAATAAAGGGGGAAGCCCCCATGAATAACGCACCAAAGAAAAGATCATGAGCCTCTCAAGACATACACTTGAAGGCTGACCTAAAGAAAACAGTCGCTAATCACGTGCTCACCCACGTCGTGAGTATGGGTGAGGCTAGAATCTCAGCATGAGCGGCACCTTGCGTGGAAGGGATGCGAAGGTCTGCTGCCACATTCCCGTTACCACAACGCGTGACAGAACGCGTTCTCGACTGAGTCATTTAAAGCTTGTACACAGTGAGCTCAAAACGAAAAGTGGATTTTCGCGCTTTGTCGCAACTCCATGGCGGTATTTGATTAGCCCAGTTACTATGTAGACGTGGAGACATGGGTTCCTGGAGAAAGGTCGTTGGGAAAATGGATAGAAGGTTGCTTGATTGTCATAAAAAAGGCTCAAGTATCTAGTCCAGAGTAGAAAAAATGACGAACCCGATGATAATGTCCTATCCATTGTAACCTTAATCCCTCACCTAGCAGATGGATCATCGGCACTAACGATACCTAGTGTCGGCAATGAGACTGTGCCCTACTTACCATTGGCTCGTTTATCAGCAAGACATGTCAACCTCGGTTCATGGATGGCTTGTTTGCATTTCTATCGTTTTTTGGTGCTTGTCCATATTGGAGCGGTGCATACCTTTGACCAAAGTATTGCAAGCAGAAGCATCCCGGTGAGAAGAGACATTGCGAAGGAGAGATCCAACCAAACACGAGGCCGGGAAGTAGTATATATAAATTGGCTTGACCAGGAATTGCCGAAGGCGCCAATTGTACTCCGTAGTGCGAAAATAGGATTTGAATCCCTGTCATACGAGGGGTGAGGATAAACGTGTAAGTTAGCGCACTCCTTACTCTTATAACCCCTACAATCCTGCACCTAGCGCCATATTGAGATTACGCAAATTATCACGATGGTCATTCTTATACCTATCCTTATTTTAGGTCTTTGCGGCCCTGTATTTGCACGCTCGGTAGATGGATCGGCTGTTCAAACATCCAACGGCGAGATAATTGGCCATAAATCGCACGAATATCCGGACGTGGTTGAGTATTTGGGGATTCCCTATGCTGCACCACCGGTTGGTAAATTGCGCTTTGAACCACCAGAACCATATAAAGGCGGGTCAAACTATGTCGCCAGCCATTATGTAAGTCTGTCTAGTCTCTGGTTTTCGATGCCACACTCTCGACCCCCCATAAATATTGACCAATATGTTTTGTAGGGATTGTAAGTTACACAATAGAAGACCAGAAATGGATTTCATCTGAAACGTATAGCGACTGCCCATACGCTGTGGGGTCAACGATTAATTACCCTCATAAAAAACCACAGTTCGACAGCATAATGAACGCTTTTACCTCATCAAACAATAACAGTCACAGTGAGGACTGTTTGACCCTAAATGTCTGGAGCAAGAAGGCAGACAATTACACCTTAAAGCCTGTTTTAGTTCATTTCCATGGCGGGAGTAGGTTACCAGTGTATGCTCAAGTACCTAACTGACTACAATCTAGGATGGACGTCCGGAACAACCAATACTCCTTTTTACCAGGGAGCAAACTTTGCCTATGCGGAGGATATTGTTGTTATCACTGCGACATACCGAATGAATGTTTTTGGTTTTCCTGGTATCCCTGGGAAGCAGTCCAATCTCGGACTTCTCGACCAGCGAAAGGCATTGGAGTGGGTACGGGACAATATTCAGGCATTCGGCGGTGACCCCAGTCGAATTGTAATGTCTGGGCAGTCTTGCGGTGGCGCTGCCGCCGATTTTTGGGCATATTCATATCGTGACGACCCTGTCGTGGCTGGCCTCATTTCGCATTCGGGAACGGCCGACAGCTTCCCAGCTAACTCCCCAGAACTATCCACACAGCACTGGGAGGAACTCACTTCGTTGATGGGATGTAATTCAGGTGATGTGCTTGGGTGCATGAAGAGGCAGAGTGCAACAGCATTATTAGCTGCATCGGGCAAGATCAAGCCTCCTACAACCAGTAGTGCAGCCCGAACGCAGCCCGCCTTCCAGCCCACTGTGGACAATATCACGGTTTTCAGTGACTACGGACTGCTTGCAAGGGCAGGAAGATTTGCACACCTTGTAAGCTGTCGCATCCACAAACTTCCTAGAATACAACTGATCGTGTACAATCAGCCATATCTTGCTGGACACAACCACAATGAGGCTGGTTTCTATAAGATCTCAGCGTGGGCCAAAGGATCTACATTGCCTGAGTCGGAATGGCAAGCGTTCAACAAGGAGACCTTCACATGCCCTACTGATGATGCAGTCATGGCTCGGATACGCGCGGGTGTTCCTGCCTGGCGCTTCAGTTACTTTGCCGACTGGAACAACACCCGTTTGTACCCAACTAGCGGGGCTTATCATGGAGTGGAGTTGAACATGATTTTTGGCAACTCTCAAGCCGTAACTAACATCTCGGAAAGCACCCACCAGGTGAAACTACGCAGAAGGATGCAGCATGCTTGGGCTGCCTTCGTCGCTGACCCCCACCACGGTTTGGAGAAACTAGGATGGCCCCGTTTCTCTCTGACTGGTATGTTTTCAAGGGAATCTATGACAGGGGTGCACTCTTAACTGAAAGTAGGGACTACATTGATCGCTTTGGGTGAAGAGAACAAACCAGGTGCAAGATTTGTAGATCCCGGCTTATACAATGTTGGTTGTTGGAACGACACGGCTTAAGAAGGCATGGAAATCCCAAAAAGAAAGGGATATGACCACTTTCAACCTGCAAATAAGTTTTACCTCCCCCATACTCTGATATTAACATAAATGTACACAAATTGGAGTTTGTAGATTGACAGACAGTTGATTACTACCAGGAACATTGGTGTACGCGAAACAAGTAAAACACTTTTCTGCTGGTAGATCCATTGTTCTTTGTGCTTCAGCATGGTCCTCAAGCCGTGCAGAAGGCTTGTGTCGGCGTCTATAGTTGTTAATGAGCAGAACATAAGTATAAACATGTGAATTATAAGCTCACCCTGATTACCTATGGAAAACTGCCCCAAGGCTGTCAATATCTCCTGCTGCCTTCCCGACAAACCCATGGAAAACGTGATTTCCGAGTTCCTCATTGTGTGGAGAGCCACCAGTGCCACCTGCAGCAAAGGGGTTATTTGCTTCAAAACTGAGCGAGTCGCAACGACCTTTAGAGTGTGGGTCGGCTCCCTTCAGAGTCATCCAGTGGACCCTTTCATTTGGGGCAAATGAATAGCTTGTGTGCAACTCCCCATCGGATGGTTGGCCAACCCTTCGGCTGACCTTGTTGCCCCAATGGACTTTTATTCCTTTCAACACCGTGAAATCTGCACCCCACGCATGACCGTACCAGGCCTCAATCTCACTCACTGGCGTATCACTCCAAAGCTCGTCGCCGAAGCTATCACCTCCACTTCCTCCAACGGGCGTGTTGAAGATATAGTCTTTTTTGTTAGGCATTGGGGCTTCTGAAAGCTTCTTTATAGGGTACAATGAATATATGTTCACCTAGGCTTAACAAGAGCGATGTGTCTGGCATTCATGAGGAGAGAAATTTGAGATTTTAACGGTATTTGACTGAGTATTTATATCTTCTGAGTCTCTGCCAGAATAATTCTCTGGCTCAGTAATGTCATTATTTTCATAGATCTAAGTACTGGAATGTTTCATTGTACGTTAAGATTCATCATTTTGAGAGTCTATCGTAATAAACTCTCGTTCTCTTCTTGAGTCCCATTTGGCATATACCATCTCATAATACATCTGTGGGTCAATACTGATGGCGTTATCCTTCATATGACTTCTTAAGACGCAAACGGGGAATCTTCAATGTAAAAGAGTTTTGTGGTAAT
This sequence comes from Aspergillus nomiae NRRL 13137, assembly GCF_001204775.2. Classification (NCBI taxonomy): domain Eukaryota; kingdom Fungi; phylum Ascomycota; class Eurotiomycetes; order Eurotiales; family Aspergillaceae; genus Aspergillus; species Aspergillus nomiae. The sequence goes on from NW_015378060.1 coordinate 250,815, forward strand.
ATTGCTCTGCAAAATGGAAGAATGGAAAAGGCTCTAGACTATGATCCTGAAATACCATTAGCTAGTTTGCAATACTAGTGAGATCATGCGTGGAGCATCAAGTACCTTCTTCTGATCGTATGTAAAGACAAGGGTACATTAACTGTTGCCTGTTGCGGAAATATAAAGATTACTATCAGGAGATAATAATTCAATGGATCAAATATAGTATCCTATAAAAGAATAGCATCATACTTTGGCTCGTCCATGTCCAAAGGACAGTCAACTCTGTTAGCCAATCCGCTATTTTAATCGCTACACCACACCAAGTAGAGGCAGACTATAGAGACAATTATGCTTGATCTTCTGGTGTAAACCCAACTCCAGATCGGCGGGATTCGCATCCACATCGCTGTATCACTTGTGCAAGCCTCCCGACGGAGTTAGGCTAGCAGCAAGCTTTGAATTCTAGATAAACTTCTATCTTTTTTTACTGAGATGTCAACGACATTGTGTTGCTGTGGACGTATAGTCCCGCTATTAAGCAGATTTTAGGTTACAACTAGCAGATCTATTGTTTCGTACATTGTGTGCTCTCACACCGTACAAAGCTACTCAGTGTGGACATCTGGCCTCAGGACACCGGTACTATTATGCAATTACGAATCTTTGACACTTGGAACTTTGATATTTGAGACCGGAACCGGATATATAGCTCTTGTGTCGGAACGCCGATTTGCTGGATTATACTGGAACCACTAAACGGGATCTAGAACCTTGGGTCTTGCTCTCCATTGGTGATATAACGCATGGGCTAAGGTTCGATAATGTCCTAGATTTACCTCCCGGTCAGCGGTTTGAAGTTTAAAGTGATGATTGCATTCGTGTAACACAAATTGGTTCATGATAGGATGGTCATGGCTCGAATAGATCATTGCTCTTACTATAGCCCAATCCGTATCCTGCGTAGGTGTCATTAAACGGAGAATGAAGGGACCGACCGAGTGCACACAGTTTAGAAAATAGAGGGCGTTTAGTTCTCCTCAGCGCTGCTACAGTATCATATGCATCGAAAGTTACTAGTGTCAGGTAGTGCTGCTGTAGGAGGTCATGATTTTATTCCTGTCCAAGGGCTTCGACGACTGGGGCTGATATAGCTAGCAACTGCCTATGACCCTTAAAAGGATTGCTTCTTAGTAATACAGTTAACTGTGATCTTCTCTTCAGAAAGAATTTTCAAGGGATTAGCACGAGTAATCAACACATGCATGAATAGTCAGAAGTAAGACAAGGATGCATTCACATGACTGGCGCTGTACCCTATCCCCATCGTCGCCTGCCGACGCGACCTGCACTCTCCCGACGCATCGGTTAGCTTTAGTCCTGGTGCTCCTCGATATAGCCAATAACCAATTTAATTGGCTCATATGAAATACCGTTTTAAATGCGAGCGCTGACATCCAATCAAATTATCGTGGTCGTGGTGATGGAATGCAGGCGTGATGTTTTGTAAGCAAGGGGGGGTTAGTTTTGTAGATGGAATGGCGCCCCTGCGAAGAGTCGCACCATGCCTTGATACCGCGTCTGTTAGATAATAGGAGTCCCGTGAACTACGTCGGAAATGTGAATTTGTCCCTTTGTACCTGTTTGCTTTCTTCCTCAACAACTATCCGGATGATTTCCACGGTCGAGAAGGAATGACAGGCAATCCGGAGATTTGGTCAGCTACAACAGGTGTTCTCGGGCTATTATTGATAGCCTTGAATACAGCACCAGCAACACTAAATGTTGTTCACCGGCTGTCGAAAAGATCCCAGCCGATACGCCTGGAGACGTTGCTAATCGCCAAACCGGGGTATCAAGACGAGGATGGAGAAGCTACGGAGTCGTCCTTGCTTAGCTTCGCGGATTCCTGGCAGAGAGTAACGATTGCGATATTATCGGTGGTCGGAGTAGAATTGTCGCTCGCGCTCGCGATTGTTTGTCTCGAGACTGGTCAGAGCTACTTCATTATCCCGTTTTGGCTACTCTTGGGAGGTTGGGTAAGTACCGCTGCTACATTTGATGCTGGCATGATATCATGGTATTAATGGATGAAGGCCTTGCTGTGCTTGCAATCTGTTGCCTTTTTTACAGAGACCTCCACAGTAGAGCGGTATCGGCTTAGCATCTACTCGTTCTGGGCGAGCACACTCACGGTCGCAGTCCCCTGCATCCAACTCAGCCTCTTTTGGTCGGCCGGTTACGACGTCAACCCGGGACATGCGCAGACAGGCCTTCTTATCAGCCAGGTTATTACAGCACTTCTACGTGGCCTTTGCTCGATCCTAATTCCCCGACGGCCGAATGTGTACCATGATGGACAAATTGTTGATCAAGAGCTCACGTATAGTGTATACAGCCGATTTACCTTCAGCTGGGTCAATGACCTGATGGAGTATGTCGCAGAGAACAAGAGCCTCGAAATCGACAACCTACCGAAATTGCCGTTTACCGTTCGTGCTGAGAATCTATACACTCGCCTGGAGCAGACCCGCCAGTCCCGCAAACTGTGGAAGGCACTCGTTATTGGGAATATGCGACCGTTGATCTGGCAGGCTGTCCTTAGCTTGGTTACTTGTGTGCTGGGCTTCGGACCGCAGATAGCGATGTATGGAATATTGAAGTCATTAGAGGAGCGTTCGGTCGCGCTTGGGAATAACCTCCATGCCTGGTTATGGGTGGCCGCTTTGGGAGTGGTGATCGTCGTATCATACAGTATTGAGTCGTGGTTGTGGTGGATAATATCCTCGCAGCTTTGGATTCCGATCTACGAGGGGCTTTCGTCCATCATATTTGCCAAATCGATGCGCTGCAAGGATGCCAAGGGGATGAAATCGATGAAGGATGATAGTACACCCGATGATGAAGAGACACGAGAGGAAAAAGGTCGCCAGACAATCATGAACCTCGCAGCAGTAGATTCGAAGCGAGTAGCCGATTTTGCAACCTTCAACTATCTTATTCCCTCATGCATGATGCGACTTATCCTAGCTGCTGGATTCTTGGCCCATTTACTGGGATGGAGAAGTCTTCTCGCTGGATTATCTGTGTCGCTAGTGATAACTCCTTTGAATACGTTCGTGACGAAGCGGTACTCTGCTGCGCAGCAGGAGTTCATGAAGGCTAATGACAAGCGCACTTCCACCGTGACTGAAGTACTTCAAGGCATCCGACAGATCAAGTTTGCTGCTCTCGAACAACAGTGGCAAGATCGGATAAACGAAAAGCGTCGACTTGAACTTGCTCTGCTGTGGAAGACTTCCCTCTATACTACCGCTCTGGTGGCGGTTTGGACATTGGGACCACTGATGCTTTCTGCAGTCTCTTTGACCGTGTACGCTTTGACGTACGGTGACCTTCCTGCTTCGGTCGCATTTACTGCTCTCTCCGTTTTTGGAAACTTGGAGTCCGCTATGGCTGGCCTGCCGGACCTTATCTCCAAAGGTATGGAAGCCAAAGTCAGCTCTGACCGCATCGAGGAGTATCTTGCTTCCGCCGAAAAGATGCCCCATACGAGCAATGTCGATGAGATCTCATTCGAAAGTGCCACAATTGCATGGCCCGGTCAAGAGGAAGGGACTCCCAAGCTTCCCGAAATGGACGATAGTTTTGTTCTCCGCAACTTGAACCTGAAATTCCCACCGAAAGGATTGAGTGTGATAGCGGGAAGGACTGGGTCTGGAAAAAGTCTCCTTCTTGCCGCTATCTTGGGTGAATGCGATATTATACAGGGCTCGATAGGAGTTCCGCACGCGCCTTCGCTCGAAGAACGACAAGACGATCGAGCTACCCGTGACAACTGGATTATAGATACGGCCCTAGCCTATGTCGCACAGAACCCCTGGATGGAAAATGCGACTATTCGGGAAAATATTCTGTTCGGTCTACCGTACAACTGGCGGAGATACCGGAAGGTGCTGAAGGCATCGGGGCTGGAGAAGGACCTCACGATCCTACCCGACGCAGACATGACTGATATTGGTGCGAATGGCATAAACCTGAGTGGCGGACAGCGATGGCGAGTTTCCTTTGCTCGGGCTTTGTATTCCCGCGCCGGCATTCTCGTGATGGATGATATCTTCAGTGCCCTGGATGCCGAAACTGGGCGTCATGTGTATGAGCATGGGCTCACAGGAGACCTAGCGCAGGATCGCACCAGGATTCTTGTTACACATCATGTCGGATTATGTCTTCCTCGGACCGACTATTGTGTTCTTCTCGAAAATGGCTACATGACGCACGCTGGGACAGTGGAGCAAGTGCGTGCTGCACATGGCTTAACTGATTTCCTTCAGGGGTTAAGTGCCGAGATGAGAGATCTACAGGACAAGGAAACTGCACGGGATGCTTCCTTCAGGAAACGCTCGTCTGTTGGCCCTCCACCTCCAACTGAAAGTCATACCCCAAGGCAATTCACACAGGATGAAGATCGCGCAACGGGGTCTATACCCATGAAGGTGTACACAACTTATATGACGAAGGGGAATAGCTGGCTGGCATGGACATTCACAATGCTGATGTTTGCCAGCTTTATGGCTCTCTTAGTCGGTCGAGTAAGTAAAAGATCTCTGATCGTCCTTTGGATATGTTTTCTAATTTTGTAGTCCTGGTGGGTGAGTCTCTGGACAAGTGCGAAACCGATGTCCTATACGCCGGAGGAACGACAATATGGGAAGAGACAGTAGACCGATTTAAGGCCGTTCGAGTCGACGATGACCTCAAGTTTTATCTCGGCGTCTACATAGCCTTATCCGCCGCTGCATGCGTCATCGGTGCTCTGCGACAATTTGCACTCACTTATGCATCCCTTCAATCGTCACGTCAACTTTTCCAAGATTTACTCGCAGTCGTCCTCCGGGCACCCATGCGTTGGCTCGATACGGTGCCTCTCGGCCGGATCTTGAACCGGTTTACGTCTGACATCTACACGGTGGACTGGCGTCTTGCTTTTGATCTCGGACATTTCGTGTACAAGGCACTAGAGCTTGCTGGTATTATGGTTGCTGGCCTTCTCGTTTCGCCAATATTGCTTGTATTTGCTTGTTTGTTGTTACTTTTCTGCCTTTACCTATCGAACTCATATCTTGCTGGGGCGAGAGAACTGAAGCGCTTGGAAAGCAACTCAAAGAGTCCCGTCATGGAGCTATTCGATTCAAGTCTGACAGGCCTCACAACAGTTCGGGCGTTCAACAAGGCAGACGTATACATTCGGAATATGTATTCAAAACTCGACCGCCACGCCCAAACGGTATGGAACTCATGGCTTTTCAACAGATGGTTGTCCTTTCGGATGAGCATTGTTGGTGCTGTTTTCTCGACAGGAGCAGCTGCTCTGGTGGTATATGTTCCCACTATACCAGCTGCACTTGCAGGTTTTGCAATCACTTTCGCCCTACAATATAATTACGCTGTGTCCATGGGCCTTCGCTTCTACGCCGAGATGGAGATGGACATGAACGCTACCGAGCGCGTACTAGAATACTCGACCATCGAAACAGAAGACCAAGGAGGATACGAGCCACCAGCTGCATGGCCATTGCGGGGGCGCGTGGAAGTCGAGGACTTGGTAGTCAGCTATGCGCCCGACCTCCCTCCTGTCCTGAGTGGACTCAGTTTCAACATGCAGCCCAACCAGCGAGTCGGCGTCGTGGGCCGCACAGGAGCCGGGAAGTCCTCACTAACTCTCGCCCTGTTCCGCTTCCTGGAAGCCAGAGAAGGTCGTATCATAATTGATGGTCTAGATATATCTAGGATGACGCTCCAGGCACTCCGCAGCCGCTTGGCCATCATTCCTCAGGATCCGGTTCTATTCTCAGGAACGGTGAGATCCAATCTAGACCCGTTCCACGAGTATACGGATGCAGAGCTGTACAACGCGCTGGAACGCGTGCACCTCCTGTCATTCGAGGATTCCATTACACTCGCCTCTCAATCATATCATGGCTCGTCCAGCGGTAGTGACACAGTAGCATCAAATCCTATGTCACCTACTAGTGGACCTTCCAAGCCTTCTAGCTTTTTCACATCTTTAGCCTCGCCCATATCGGAGGGTGGACTCAATCTTTCTCAGGGCCAGCGCCAGCTTCTCTGTCTCGCCCGTGCCATCGTCGCACAGCCTAAGATCATGATTCTCGACGAAGCTACATCCGCCGTGGACATGGAGACTGATGCGCTTATCCAACGGTCAATCCGATCCGAATTCGGGCGTAATGAGTCCTCCCTACTCGTGATCGCGCATCGACTCAGCACAATCGCAGACTTCGATCGAATCCTCGTCATGGACGCAGGCAAGGCAGTAGAGTTCGGGCCACCACGAGAGCTACTCGAGATTGAAGGCGGCGTGTTCAGGAATCTAGTCCAGAACAGCGGCGAAAGGGCCGTCCTGGAACAGATGATTCTCGGGAAAGCAAATTGAACAATACCAAACTACTAATGACTTGAGCATATGGCGCGGCCTCTTGATTTAATATTCATGACAAATTGTATAGCCTGCTTTATTTACTTCAGATACTCGTATAATATCCAATAGTACAGCAATCTTCTAATAACAATATGACTTCCTTTCACCTCGTAATTCTCCTACCACCCTCGAGGGCAATCGTGACTTCCAGCCACAAGTCTGTATCTCCTCTGCTCCTCCACCGCGCTGTTCCGCTGTACCACTCCCTCAAACTCCGGGACCCAACCTCTCGGTACCGCGATATCTAGTCTTTTCCAACTACGACTGGATGCCAGTTCCTCCCATGGCGCAATCCAATCACATTCTTCGTGGCCTACCCACTGCATCGGGCTCCCAGAATGATGGCACAATCCAGCTATTGAGAATCGAAGATCCTTCGCGTTTTTAAGCTCACAGAGCAGAATCCTGAAGACTTTGCCATAGAAAGACTTGAACCACGGATCTATATGAGGAGGCCGCTTGATGATGCGGTAGATATCGATCTCAACAGACAGCGATACGATGAGTGCCAAATGGTCCCGCGGCATGACGCACGACAGGCGGAAGAGCTGATCGATACCATGGGTGAAAACAAATGTATTAGAGGTGTAAAGTACAGGGAGGGTTTCCAGGTATCTGTAGATCAATGAGCAATTATGCATGGTTAGACTCGGCATCAAGACACTCACGCTCTGCGACAACATTTTAGCCAATTCACCGCGTCTAGTTTATACCCGAAGCCCTCCTTTACCCAGGAGCGTGAGGCAAGTTTTAGCATTGCCTCTTCGGCGCCAGCGTACTCAGGACACTGGAACGTTTTGTCGAGGCAGTTTTCTGCATCGTCACACACTCGATGCCACCATTTCCATTGTCCTTGTTGGGGGTTGAAGTCGAAATCGAGATGAATTCGGCGGTTCCCAAAGGCGAAGAGATATATCAGATTGCGAACCTCGGGTGGAAGACGTGAAAAGAATGAACTTTGACTCTGCGGGTGAATTTCTACGGGTGATGAGCTATTATGGTGTCTGTTGTCACTTAATATAGACAACACGGAGCAGTAGTCTGGCGGGAGAGTTGGGAGGTGTTTGGAATCAGTAGGACACCCATTAACACGACAAGTAGCGTTGTCGACGCCGACCGATTCTAGGACTGCTCGAGACCAGTTAGGTATGTTGTTGATTGAGGCTGATGCCGGAGCTGGAGTTGGAGCGCGATCTTGTATTGATAACGACGATGGCCTTGGTGACTCTGGGCCTCGGTTTTTACGGTTGAAAAGTCTATGGAAGAATTGGGCTGCCGCCATCTCTCGTTGTATCTATGCCTGATTGCTTCTTGGGAAAGTAGGCATGAAGGTGGATTTACTTATTACCCCTCTGAAGACGAGGCTGAGGTTGAAGTGATGCACGTCCCAGCCTGTATCTGTTGATGATCGCCAGCCACGTTACCCCAGACTAACCTTGTTTGGAACAATAGAACTCAATTCTGGTGGAAGTTCTTGGCTGTCTGGGGTTTAGTAAGCCCTATTTGGACACACACCCTGAAACCGGTTCAGTTTTTATGTGTTTTGAAACAACCTCCCCCTTTGAAAAAAGTCATTTGGTATGACGAAGAAAAAGCTAAAAGAGGGTTAGGCGAGGAGAGGGCACAGGGGAAAAGAAACAAACTGAGTACGATGCACTGAGAAATGCTGACACAGTGTGTTTTCCGAGACCTACTAGTAATTCGTGCCCATCATCGCGTAAGTGACGGGCTCCGTTGTTTAGGTATAGTACTGCCATCCCTGATATTGGACTGTTAGGGTACGTCTTTCGTTGCTAACCTGCTCAAAATTCAACCCCTGGCTCGACGAGTGCGTTGGTACAGAGGACAAGACGGCGTAGGACCTGATGCACAAGCGATTAATAATTTTCAGACAGTAACACCGGGGGTCAGATGCTCCGTCCTGTGGAGTCCACGGCCATTGGAAATGCGGGCAATAAGTCCAAAAGCACGCCACTGAGGGGTGTTGGCTTCTCACTCAAATCCGGCTGCCCATGAAGTACAGGAGAAGACGGAGCCGAATACGGCTCAAGCTAAGCTATTTCGTAACTCTAACTGAAATAAAGGTGTTCTTTGGACTCCACTTTAACGGACACCAACCACTAATGAATATTCATTACCCCCATTTTTCCTCAGACCGGAATATATCGGCAAGGGGGAAATCATTCCATTAGCAACAAAATTCAGTATGAATAATAATAATTTGGTAATGAATTCAAAGACCTGCCAATAAAACTCAACTGTTAGGTAAGGATCGAGACCCCACGGGGTCAACATCTAACCTGATTGGCATATCGGTAAGCAAGGTTAAGCTTATTTGGACATGAATTTCTATAGTTTTGGACCTCCGTTTGGAGTCATTTGGAGTTTGCTAATATGGATCCAATTTACATCGCAATTTCGGGCCAAAATCCGTTACCCTTAGCGCAATTCTCAATAACCGCCCCAACCAAAAGGTGGAGTCGGTGCGAGTGTATATAACAGGAGTCTTCTCTCCCAATTCCCCAGGTAACTCCTGACATTCAACCTTGTATCAGTTCTGAGCATAACCCTAGAGCAAAAATGGTCCGCAGCATCCACATTGCCGTCCTTGACGTTGATATCCCTCCTCGCAAACTTTATGAATCTCACGGCCTATGCAGCGCTCACTTTCGTAACATCCTCCAAGAGACTGCCTCACGTCTGAACGAGACCTCCCTAGCCCACGATGACCCCATCGACATATCAGTGACTCCTTATGACATTCGCGGAGGACACTACCCTGACCTGCGCAAGCTAAGAGGTCATCCTGACCACCTTGTATACCCCGATACCTCTCAAATCGATGCCGTCTTGATCACTGGCGGCGCACCCGGTGTATACGAAATGGACATGTCTCCCTGGATGCAACGCCTGCAGACCTTTCTCAAGACAGTCTTTGAACAATACCCAGAGGTCCGAATCTTGGGTACTTGCTTTGGACATCAGCTCATCGGACACGCTCTGATGAGAAACCCGGCAGATACTGAGAGAGATGTCTATGTTGAGAAATGCCCCCTCGGGAGAGAAGTGGGTATATACACCGTTCAGTTGGAGAAAGACTTCGTCCAGGCTTTCCCACTGGCCTTGGGCCACCTGCCACAGCAACAGCTGAGAATCCAAATGTTCCATGGCGATCGTGTGATGGCGTTTAAGAAGGGGCTTGCTAGCACGCTTGATGAGAAGGCTTCTCTTCCAGCGCCATGGATCAATGTCGGAAGCACGCCTATTTGTCCTATTCAAGGACTGTATTACCCCGGAAGGGTTCTGTCTGTCCAAGGTCACTATGAGTTGGACGCGTTCGGTATGCAGAACATGTGCTTGGAGTTCGCACCGAGCTTCGGATGGAAGGATTCGAAGCTTGCATTGTTCCTGGAGCAAGTTGGTCCACACGTGGCGGAGCGACAAGACGATGCGAGGTCCTTTGCTACCGCTGTTGTGTGTTTTTTGGCGGGTATGGAGAAGCTTCAGGTTGGAGAATAGGGCAAATGTATGTACAGGTTTTGTTTAAGACTGACCAATCTATCTTCTATTCGGCGTGTACCTCCTACTTTGCCTCACATATCTCAGAGTTGATATGGTTTATTGATCTCTCATGTGTTCCGTCGCGGCATTCTTGAACGATTTCATCAGAAGCGGGAGCTTGTTGCTTTCTTTCCTTTCCTTGCCTTTTCTTTCTGTTTTTTCCTTTTCCCTTTTCGTGTTTTGTTTTTGTTGTCATACCCTTGCATCTATCCCTTACAAAATCACCTTGGCGTTAGCATTATAACTATTTATTGAGCAATTACGATAGACCATTTCAAAATTAACGTATGTCCTGAATTACAATATAATAGAGGAATATGTGTAAAAGGAACGAAATGAAAACATACTACAGAAACGTCATCCACCAACCTCTCTCCTTCAACCCTTAGCACCTACGATTCTCCAACCCGTTGAATCCCAGGCGACAACCTCAGTAATAGAGAGGATGCTCCGGATCCGTCAAGTCAAACACAACACTAGAATGCGGCTTCGCGCCACCCCTCGCCGGAAATTCCTTATTGAAATCAATCGACCGGTTGAAGCTCAAGCTACCATCCTCGTTCAAGTCGATGTACAGCGCCTTGAAATCAGCTGGGGTGTTGATCAACCCTATCTCACCTGTCTGCACGAAGTAATCCGTCACGACGAGATGCTTCTGGTCAGGCGTCACCTTGACATAGTGCGGGCCAACAGTTGGCTGATCCTCATCAGGGTCATCGAGACGCTTGACGTGGCTTAGATCGCTGATGTCCAGGGCGGCGATGTGGTTTGCTGTGGTGAGCGTGAGGTAGATGAAGCGGCCGTCTTGGGTGATGTCCGTGCTGTTGGAAATATGGTTAGTGGGATTGCAAAGGGTTGTATCGTATTGAAGGGAGGACGTACTAGATTGCGGTTGTATCGCGAGCCTTGGGGCCTAGGTCATAGAGAAGTTCTGCTCTACCGGGCTTGCCATGGGCATCTTTCTGTCCGGGGTAGATGATCCAGACTTGGCCGAGGTGGACTGCAGTGGCGAGGGCAGCGCCATCGGGGTTCCCAGGGATAAATTTGACGTCTTGAATACCGCCGCCCTGCATCTTAATTAGCGACCAGGAAAGCAAAGGATGAGGTTTGTGTGGAAAGGACACACATCGGGGATGGTAATGGTGTTGAGAATCTTCTTAGTGTCCAAATCCCACAGTCTAAGGGTATTCCCACGGCGGATTCCCGTGCTAGGTTTCAAGATACTGATGGGCTCAACAAAGTCCGAAGTGAGAATGAATTTTCTCTCCCAGTCGATGCTCAGGCCATGGGGAGAGAATTGCTCTTCGAGAATGTTGAGCGTTCCTTCTACATCTTCGGGCCATTCGTGGATGATGTTGAAGTCCGCGTCGGTCTCAACCAGACGTCCTGGCGATGTGCCAACCGCGGAGCCCATGTAGGTAATGTAGAATCCACCTTCTGGTTTTGCGCGGATTTCATCTGCAATGGATGAGAGGAGGGCACGGTTGCTTTTCTTGAACGTTGGTCGGTAGGGGTTGGTGGTGTCGAAGTAGAAAGCCGTATCCTGATGCACTGTGAGGACTGGCATGATGGGAGGAAGCACCTTGCGAGCTTACCTGGGTTTTCAACAACGACAAGAGACCACCACCGACTAGGGTCTTTCCGTCAAGAGATGGACCAAGGTGATGCGGGTCGTTGCCGCTAGATGGGACATCCGTTACCCAGAGAAGAGTACCGAAAGTGTCCTGTGCCTATGTTAGCTGTGTCCAAATTCTATAACATTGAAGGGAATGCTTACATCGTCAAGACTGTACGTAGCAAGGAAGTCTAAGAGTTGCATCAGATACTGTACAGAGTCCAACTGTTGGTATATACATACCCTTATGGAACTTGTCTCCGGAGCCAGTCCAAAAGTAGCCAATTTTCTTTGGCTTAATATCGCTTGGGGTGAACGGTGGGCTCTCCAGAGGAGGGGTTGGTACTTGCAGGATGGGCAAAGGAGGGGCATTCTCAGTGAGAGGCTCAGTCACCCCTGGAATAAGTGGAATCAGGGGAGGCAAGGAAAGACATTTTCCGAGTGAGGCCAGAGAGACCGCGTAGATGAGAGATGACTTCATCTCGATAAAGATCTTCAGTAGGAGCTTATATCGAATGTTCAATGAAAGACTAGGGTGGGGATGGAAGGAAAGCTGATTTAGTTGATGAGAAGATTTGAGCAAGATACTTCTTTATATATTCGTCTCCCTTTCCCTCTTTTCCTACTATCACACTGAAGATGCTATCCCGCGTTAGCTCATGGTCAATTGGATCTCCCACATACGACATCTTCACACAGGAGCACGCAAGTTTTGGTGGGAAATTATAATCCTCGAGAGTATTTGGAATACTGGAAAGAGAGCTAAGCAGGAAGGACATGCTCCGCGGCCTGTTGAGTCCGGCCATCAGTGTTTGAATCTTGGTATCTACAATAACAAGGACAGTAATTATCGCGCACCAATGAAGGTATGCTTGAGCATAAACAGCACTTACAAATCACGCCTCACATGCTACTTGATGTCGTGATCAGGTACAGATAGGTCAGTATGCAAGTGGATGCAAGGTACATGATCTACTGAGGAACCCAAGTCGGGCTATGCAGGGGCGACCAGTTCGACAGCCAACTCATCTAAAGATGCACCCAATGCGCGAAGATTCAGTCAGGAATCAAGGCCATGCTGATTGCGAATACGAGTGTGAATATGAGCATTTGACCGTGTCGACCTGTAAAGGCGAACTGATTCAGGTCTTTATGTCTGCAAAGCGACGATCTCCTTGAACCTTAGTCCGGGAACTGCCATATCATTTCTAATATCAAGCCACTTACTAAACTATCAATTGCCGAGCTCACTGGAGTCCAATAAAGTTGAAAGGGTCTTGGACAGCTTGTGGTGTTCTTGTCTTGTCATTGTCTGGTTCTGGCACCTCTCTGGTTTTTTCACTTATAGAAGTCTACTTGAATGAACCAGAACTCCTCCAAAAGCTTCAACACCAAGAGACGGAGGATGGTTGTTATTGTCTACCAAGTTCTCCTATATTGCGACCATTCTGTGATTGAGAAGTGGGCAGGCCAAAATCTTCCTATGCATGCCAAGACCATGAGAAGAGGCCCCATTCCATATAGGGTTATTTGACTGCCGATATCAATAGGGCAAGAAAGGGATTTACGAGCCAAAGGCATGTACCAAACCTGCACTAGACGTTAAATTAAGTTTCAGTAGCCAAGCGGAGAGTTCCTGGTGCCAGGTTGGAGCTTTTCCAAAGTCCCCAGCGTACAGCGGGGGACCCTGGATTTCATCACAATGCCAAGCATGTCGTTATACATCGGGAATGCTGATCTGCGCCGCTAGGGATTTGTCCACTACGCTTGTAGTAAGATAGTGCTTAGACCGTGAATGGCCTCATTTAAAGCAAATCATTGCGAATGTTTATTGAACTCTGTTGTTCCTGCGAATGTGGGATGGCTGGACACCACCACCGGGGTTTACATATCAAATTCGTCAATGGAGAGAATATGTCGTGATTATGAATTCTCAAGATGGGCCAGGGGATACAAAAGTATTTAGCTGGTAAATGTATCGTCATGTAGGACCCATCGTTACTTACCAATCTCCCCTTTGGCGAATTTAGTTGTGGTTACAAGTTTCGCATCCAAGGATATCCTCCACCATGAAGGCCGCGAGCCTCGCATTCATTAGCATTCTGCCGATCGTTCTCGGGGCAGTCGTCCATGACAAGCGTTCCGGCTTTAAGGACGGCCAACCCATCAGTGACAACGGCAAAGGAGCGCCTCTCTTAGGTAAGACCTTGAGCCCCCAAGTTCATTAAAACTGCCCTTCACGGGCAATCCTCACACACTGAATTACAGGCGGCACAAACAAGGCACTGGACCTCCAAAACCCCGATAATCTTGGCCAACCTACTACCGACAACGGCTTCGTCCCTAACCTCAAATGGAGCTTTTCGGACTCAAAAACGAGGCTCTTTCCGGGTGGCTGGGTACGCGAGCAAGTCATCCAGGATCTGCCACAGAGCCATGATATCTCTGGTGCGCAACAGCATCTGAAGAAAGGTGCTATTCGGGAGCTTCATTGGCATCGTGTTGTGAGTGGCATTCTTTGCCTTATTTATTCTTATGAAGAACAGACTTGTCTAACAATACTTTTCTCCAGGCAGAATGGGGCTTCCTATACTCTGGCTCTCTTCTGCTCTCCGGCGTAGACGAAAATGGCCAGTTCACGACCGAAAAGCTCGAAGAAGGCGATATCTGGTATTTCCCTAAAGGTGTTGCGCACAATGTGCAAGGCCTGGATGATGAGAATGAATACCTTCTAGTCTTTGACGATGGCGACTTTGAGAAAGTCGGGTGAGTATTATTCCACTCCGCCAGAAGACCTGATACTGACAAAGATTTAAGGACAACTTTCATGGTGGATGACTGGATAACCCACACACCGCGCGATATCCTCGCGAAGAATTTTGGCGTCAACCCCTCGGTCTTCGATAAAGTGCCCGAGAAATTCCCCTACATTCTCAACGGCACGGTAAGCGAAGAGGCGAACGAGACCCCCAAAGGCACATTGACTGGTAACAGTTCCTATGTGTATCACACATATAAGCATCCCTCTGAGCCGGTGCCCGGCAGTGGTGGTACCTTTAGGAAAATTGACTCGAAGAACTTCCCCGTAAGTACAACTATTGCTGCAGCATTGGTGGAACTTGAACCCAAGGGACTGCGGGAGTTGCACTGGCATCCAAACGTAAGTTATCCTCCTTCGAGCAGAACTGTAGTCCTATTACTAAATACATGTATAGGCGGAGGAATGGCTGTATTTCCACAAGGGTAATGCTCGCGCTACCGTGTTCTTGGGTGACTCGAAGGCTCGCACTTTCGACTTTACCGCCGGCGACACCGCCGTTTTCCCTGATAATAGTGGTGAGCAATCATTACCCATCTTCCGTACTATGTGAAACTAAGTTTTGATAACAGGGCATTACATTGAGAATACCTCCGAGACTGAGAAGCTGGTGTGGATCGAGATTTACAAGAGTGACCGTGTGGCCGATATCTCGCTGGCGCAATGGCTTGCCCTCACTCCTGCCGATATCGTGGCTACTACCTTGAAGGTCGATATTGAAGTCGTCAAGCAGATCAAGAAGGAGAAGCAGGTTTTGGTACAAGGCAAATAGTCTGAACCTTCCTCCGTTTGACCACCTGTGAACTGGGTGGAAGTTGGCATGGCGGCGTCGTGAACGGCTTCTTATCTACTTCTGGATATAGTTTAATCTACCTGACTCAGACTCGAGTCATTGTATTGATTAATATTTGCAATATAGTTGTTTAATAATTTTTCAAACGCACAGAGCGCAGGCGTAACTTGCACTATTATATGGTCGACTTTCAGTCGTTCCGAGCTTATGCAACAAACCCCGTTGACTGATCAAAGCATCACGAGACTGGCCCCCGTAATACCACTCATCAATACCAGGACCATATCATCAGTCCTCCCAAACAGAGACATGCTTAATGTCCGCCCCCTCCAAGAAGTCCTTTATCTGACTAAATTCCTTGAACCCATCCGACTTTGCGAATTGAGAATGGTCCTTCACCTCTCCCCAACCACTGAAGAGCACAAACTCCTCCTTTTCCATACCATCAGCCTTCCTATCCTTGGGTTCCACCCGAACTCCACCTTTCAATGCCCTTGGAGCAATATACGCCTCCAAGTGCGTCTTAGTCTCTTCGAACCTGTTCAGGAACGCTTCCTTCTCACCAGTCCGCAGGAAATAACGCCCGATAGCGATCACAGGGGAATCAACTATCGGTACCTCTCCTGACCTCCCGGTAGACAATCCAAACACACCCAGCTCAGTAGGATCAATTTCAATATGAATCATGTACACAAGATCTAACTTCTCCTTGAGAGAAGCAAGTAAGGACTGGTTTGTAGAGCTGGGTATCCAATCATCCATGTGGGCCGACACTGAACTCCAGCCTCCAAGAAGGTAGATGTACGATGGGTCTTCAATCTGGGTAAACAGGAAAGTAGGGTACTTGGAGTAGGAGGCCTGGGCCTTTGCGGCTGACGATAGCTCCCTTTTAATGGCTGCTCGGTCCGTTGATGGTTTTAAGTGAAAGAGAGCTACCTCCGTGATTGGGCTTGGGGTTTTTGTTGAGGTCATGTTTGTTGTGAGGTTATTTATGGTTGTTTCGGTGGGGATAGTGGGGTCAGAATGTGCAGTTGAACAAGATGCTCGGTGGAAACGAAGTTCGTATTGGGATTGTATGGGAGCTTCTGGGTTCGGCAGATTGATTTATAGAGTAAGCCTCCGTGTCCGCGTCACCTCTGTGGCCTAGCTTGAGGGGGTTCATCTACTAGGCGTTTAGGTCGAATCTACCCAAGGCAGCGCTCTACGAGGCCGAAATATGCTGAAGTTGGATCAGAGATGGCAATTACCTACCATGATAATATATATAGTGCAGATCATTGATTGGTCAAAGCATGATGTAAATGGAAAGGTTTTAAATATATACTTAGTGTGTAGTACAGAGGAGTTCTCTACCAAGCCCTGTACCTTATTTTACACTAATAGCTTAAACTCACAATCCAAAGACATGATCGTACTCAAACATGATTAAATGAGGACTTGAGGGATTTGAACATGGGTCAAGGTCTCTGGCACGTGCAGTGTCCCCTGTGGGAAAATGGTGTTGAGCCGGGAGGGGCCGGGATGTGGACGGAGATAAACTGTCGTTGCACCGAAGAGGGCCGAGTTTCACCGCTTTCCAGATTGACTCCCAGAGACATATGTACCTGATTGGAAGCAGATGACGTATCTTAAAAGCGGCGAGGGACGGCGTGGGACAGCATGGAACAGCGCTATCCCCAAGGAGGAAGCGATGTTTCCCGATATGGAAGTGGCATGCTCTGTCACAGCAGGCGGTGACGGGCGGCATGGCGACGGCCCGCTATTGTATCAACGGATACTCGGAGTTGGTGATAAGGAATATCAAATTGACGTGATTGACTGGGTGAGTCTGCTGACCTGATGAGACGGCTACGGCACCTGGCAGGGGTTCAAATTTCCATTCTTGCGATGAAACAACTACCTCGCTAGAGCGCAGTAAACTCCGCCGTATACCCTTCACCCACCATGGGCCTGGACGTGAATAGCTGCTCTACGCCGCAACATAAGCCCGAAGAAGAGGTTGTTATTATTGGCTGCCGTAAATCGGAGCTCGCCCTTGTCCAAACTCGTTCGATCATATTTAAGCTGGGCCACACGCTCGACCCCTCTCCCAACTTTCGGATTGCCACAGGCAGTGTCGTTGGCGATGCCGATAAACAGACATCCTTTGCGGTCCTTTCCAAGCTGACAGGTGGCTCAGATATTGGTAAAAGCCTATGGACAAATGACCTGGAATTGGACTTGGTGGCCGGCAAGGTCCACTGTCTGGTCCACAGTTTAAAGGACATGCCGACTACGCTACCACCGCATTGTCTTCTGGGAGCGGTCCCCGAGCGTGAGGACTGTTCCGATGCTGTTTGTGTACGGCCCGATTTGAAGTTCACATCCATCGATCAATTACCACCTGGTTCCATAGTGGGAACCAGCTCTTCCAGGAGGAAAGCTCTAGTTCGGCGGAATTGGCCTCATTTGGAGGTGGTAGAATGTCGCGGCAACGTGTAAGTGACACGTATCTTTTTCTCCACCGTTTCTTGCTACTACGCAACGCAATCACTGTCAGCGCAAAAAGCTTGATCCTAATATGGCACCATTGTATATATTAGAGATACTCGCCTTGCTAAGCTTGACGCGCCTTCTTCCCCGTTTTCATGCATTCTCTTGGCGACCGCAGGACTGTTACGTTTGGGACTCAATCATCGGATCACGCATCGACTTGATACTAGTATATTCCCTTATGCAGTAGGTCAGGGCGCCCTCGGGGTCGAGATCAGCACGGACCGTCCGGACATACTCGAGCTGGTCCGCCATGTCGACCACAAGCCGTCGAGATGGCGCGGGTTGGCAGAGAGAGCGATGCTTCGAAGTCTCCAGGGAGGATGCTCGTCACCAATCGGCGTGCGGTCTTCTATGGAGCCCCTGAAAGAAGAAAACAGATTCACAGAGGGCACAGAACGAGGCCGTGATGGTAGCGGCGGCCACCTTAGCTTGCACGCCATGGTGCTGCATATAGAAGGAACGTCGGAGATTGTTGCTGAGGATGCGGCTACTGTCCAGTGCGACGAAGAAGCAGAGCAACTTGGTGTCTCAGTCGCGAACATGCTTCTTCGCAAGGGGGCCCGGAGCCTAATTCCAAAACAATTCTAGTTTCAACTTTTTATTCTAGAACGCATCTGAAAAGAAACGAACTAGCCTGAGATAGAGCGTCCTTACAAAAGCATGACTGACCTGGAATTGGTTCCTTGCAGACTTTACAAGGATGGACGGTAGAACTGTTTCACTTTGGGGAGCAAAATGATTACTTCGCGGGTCCATCTTTCAATTTCAATTTCAACCAACTCTTTCTACTAGCAGCGTTTACTTTCCAATCGAAACTTCTGCCGTTTTTCCCTGCTTCGTTAATTCCCAACCTCCGCTGCCATCTCGCTGCGAGGGAAAAAAGAACATCTGTGGAGGATGTTTTAGCTGCAATTCCCATCCTACCCTATTTATGTCTGTGGGAAGATATATAAACTTACAGGAAGTCCTTAGGTACTGCAACAAGCGAGCTGGGACAAGCATTGTACGTGTCATGATGGATATCAACGGGGCCCGGGGCGTGAATCTTCCAACCCAGAATGAGGCGACCGAGAATGCCGTACATGAGGCGATTGGCAAGATGGTAACCCACACACGCTCGAGTCCCCACCCCGTAGCCAAAATGTCTCATCGGCGGGGCCGCTGGCACGGCAGGTCTGGGGCTCCCTTTCCTCTTTGTCCACAAATCGTGGCGGAATGAAGTTGTCAGGCTCAGGGAAGGCAAGTGGATCGAAGTTTGCCGATTTGGAGTTCATATAGAACCAAGTGTTTTCCGGGATGGAAATTCCGTTGTCCAAGATCACCGGCGTGATGTTGGTTCGGGGAAAGCCCATGGGGACGACGCTGAAGTAGCGAAGGATCTCCTGTAAAAGACTCTGTAGACCGGGGACGGCTTCTTTGGCGACTACCTTCTCCCAGGCTTCTTCAAACGAGGAGTAATGGGCCAGAATCTCGCCCCTCATGTCCTCTTGAATCTCCTGCCCTTGCTTAGATGCGAGGACTGCGACGCCCTGTGTCAAATTAGCATGAATTGTGCCGAGTCCAGCCGATAGAAGAGTGATGCTGAGGGACATTAATTCCACCGATTTCATGGTCAGCATATACATACTACCCTTGAAACTAGTGCAGAGAGCGAACAGGAAGGATTCCAACTCGTACCATTGTTAAAATCATAGTTTGGGTCCTTGATGATTTGACCGACGGAGCAAGGAACATCGATCCCGTTGGCGATATCTGATTTGAGCTGGTCAATAAGACGATTCATATAAATGCCTTGCCGCTCGTTATAAGCCTTAGCCCCTGTTTTGGCACTGGGAATCTAACGCAGAAAAGGAAGGTAGTCCTGGAGATTATTGGTATGCGATCGGTATCGTGTAAGAGCTTCCTCGACGTCGACTATCTCTTTGAGCAAGGCGTCTCGGATGGTGGAAATTCGAGTTCCGAAAGTACATGTCATGGACTTGAAGGAAATGCAGGGAGTTATTAGTCCAGGATCAGAGTAACTATTAACTAGGTACTCTATAGTAGTATTCACACTCACAGGCTAATCCACGTCTGGCCCGTCGCAGTACTTTTCAATCAGAATCCAGACCTTGTCTCTCCGTGTCGGTGGCTTGCATACCAGCCTCGATATCTTCCAGATTCTCGACTCTGTATACGCCTTTGGATTGGAACCCCACCAGGAAGGGCTTGATAATGAGCGGGAACTCGACGTGGTTCTCACGTACAATGCGAGTAGCCTGCTCAAAGGTCGACGCCCGATACGTCGCGCAATGTACCGTCGAGTTGTGGTACGATCAACCTAACAACACTCTGGGCTGCTGCAACAGCCTGGGAAAGGCCTTCAAGAGCAAGTCGAAACCCCTTTGCCGTTCCAAAGTGTTGATAGTCGACTGTTTGCTGCTGGTGGGCATCTGACCCCTCGAAGATGAGGCAAGTTTCATCTGCATTCTTAGGCCAGGAAAACGTAGAGGACGCAGTCACCTTCTGGAAAACCAGATCGATTGAATGCCAGGGGATGGCATTCGATACCGTGCTGGCAGTATTATTCACCTAGTGTCTACAAAGGAATCGCGCTGCAAGGTTCCAACGTGTTAGCGACGCTTATTGTAGAAATTCCGTAAAGAAGAAATCTTGCCTTTCGATTCATTCTGCCCTTTTACAGCAATTATGCCCAGCGTCCTGAAACCACATTCGAATTAACCACCAACCACAAGCCAAAAACAAATAATTCTTTCTAAGAATTGTTCAGAGTCTTTGTCTTTTGTATCTCTTCACCCCTTGTGGTCTGAAAATAGCTTCCCGCATTGGAAGTGGCAGCGGCTTTGGCGGTCCCTGACTTTCCTCCTCCCATTCAGAAAAGAATATACTCAAAATATTAAAAGAACATAGAAAAGTAATAGTAGTATAGAATATAGTATATAATAGAATAATACAATAGCAGAATATCCAGATAATAGAAGAGCAAGTAGACAGCCTACGGACTAACTCCTTGCCGGACCAGAACAGAGGTGCATAATATAACAAGCCAATAATAGACCATGGCTCTTTTTAAATCCTCTAGAGCGAATCGCCTTTTCTTTCCAATCAACCAGCCAGCCTGAAGGCCACGGAAAGTCAGTTGCGTTTCATTGTCGGGTGTTTTTCGAAACACAAGGTTCAATAGGCTATTCGGGAACAACCACCGTCGAGTCGAGAACAACACTGTCCGTGTCTAGAACGTTGGGATACCGTGGAATGTTAAAACGTAAGGACTAACTACCTTATACCTGCTGTATTTATCGTTCCAAGCCAAGCATCCTCTGACAAATGAACATCCTCCGTCTCTGGTGTCAATCTCATGACCTCCTTCACTGCTTACAGCCGGATATCCAAAGGCTATTCCTGAAATCTACCCAAGATATAAATACGAGATCATAAGACGAAGACATCCCAAACTCCAAATAGTATCTCCAAACCTGCAGAAATACGTAACCTAATTACTGCCTAATTCACTTAACCACCAAAGACCTTTACTGAAAATGTCCACCACAACCCTCCCCCAAACAATGCGTGCCCTCCTCCAACCCAGCATCCAAGAAACCCGTCTCATCCAAACCACTCTGGGCACGCCAATCCAGGACCTCAACGACAATGAGCACCTGATTCGCGTCCACTGCGTGTCCCCCTGCGCGAACGAACTCAACTGGCTAAAATACTTCCCCCCGCCGAAGCCCCGGACTCAAATCCCCTGCTACGACATCGCCGGCACGGTCGTCAAATCGCCCGAGAATTCCCCTTTCTCTGTCGGAGACGAGGTTTACGCTCGAACCAATTATCTCCGACCCGGTTGTGCCAGCGACTACGCCATCGCCGTCACCGATGAACTGGCGCATCGACCGCAGAACCTCAGCTGGGCGGAGTCGACTGCCGTCCCGCTTTCGGCGCAAACGGCTTGGCAGGCTTTATTCGTTCAGAGCGCAATTGGGGCCTTTGACAGTGACGAGTGGAAGGGGAAGAGGGTTCTTGTTACTGCTGCTTCTGGGGGAGTGGGGATCTGGGTTACCCAGCTTGCGAGGCTGGTTGGTGCGACGGTTGTCGGGACGTGCGGATCGAGAAATGTGGGATTTGTGAAGGGTTTGGGGGCGAGTGAGGTTATTGACTATCGCAAGACAGATTTACGAGCGTGGGCAGAGGAGCCGGGGAGCATGGTTGATGTAGTTGTTGATTGTGTTGGGGGGAAGTCGCTGGCGGATGCGTGGTGGTGTGTGAAGGATGGGGGTGTTTTGGTTAGCATCTTCCAGCCCCCGGAGCAGGTTCGACCAGAGGGGTTGAAGGAGAAACGTGTTAAGAGTTTGTTCTTTGTGATGGAGCCAAAGAGGGAGCATCTTGAGGCTATTACGAAGCTTGTTGAAGCCGGCAAGTGTCGGCCAGCTGTGGATAGTATTTGGCCTTTGGAGCTTTTTGAGGAGGCTTTTGCGAGGTTGGATGGGGGACATGCTAGGGGGAAGATCATTTTGGATTTGACTCTTAATCAGTGAGGTCAGTTTGGCACCTGAGTGTGATGTGACTATGATGAATGGCGACATGTATGCACCACGAATTGTTCTGTTTGTCGGGAGCTAATTTGATATACATATTGGATTTGAATATCTTACCGTAACTGTGCCAAATGGTGCTTTTTTCACGTAGGTAACATGCTGATGGAATGGAAAACTATATGAGCCTGTGGACAATATCCAGGCTCCGGGATGGCTTCCTAATATCACTGGGTATGTTGGACAGCCAGTTGAATGTTTTTGGCTAGGGTAACAAGGCTAAGGACTCCCTTGTGTGATGTGTCTGTAACTTGGTATATAAGAACATTCCACTATTTTATCAAACTATTCGAAAGGCCTCGTCTCTGTTCTACCGCAGAGACAGGAAACCTCGTGGAGTGAGACCTTGTGGTACAGTGCTCTGCAAATATAGAACTAACAACAGATAATCAAAGCAATCTGTGGAGCTTGATATCTCCGTGCACTGAAGAGTACCAGAGAAGCAAGAGTGGTCAAGCAAACCATCTTCTTTTAAACCCATTTAGTACAAGTAGTATGGTCCATCAGTGGAGACAAGAAAGAGACGATAAGATAAGAATTTGGGATTTTCAAAATGTCATGGAATTCAAATGTGAAATTCAAATTTGACATTTATGAAATGCAACAGCATCATGAATCAATCTCGTTCAATACTGGCATTTTGAGTGAAATTGACCATGTTTATCCAGTATTCCAGCAAAATATTCAAAAAACGGCACGTTGAATGGTGACAAAATGTGATTGAAATGTCAAAAAGTTGAAATTCAAAATGTCAAAATGCCAAGAATTTCATGAATTTCAGCATTGAGTTGGAAAGTTATGCATCACATGCACAATGACTAAGCAGATGCATAAGGAATGAATCCCACATTGGTTCCCTGGTTGCGATCTTCAATTGTGATTCAGCTGCCGGGAAACAGGAGTCGCATTTCTAGGATTAGGCGACAAGGATACTTCATATCATCTTGGGCGCTCTAATTGAAGATTAATATAGTATTTGTCTAGATTTAAGCACTGGTACTGTGGTAGCATTATACATTGCATCGCCATTGCTTCATAGACACCCCCCGCACAATGTCTACCGATCCCTTCTCCTCCATTCTGGTGAGTCCAGAAGAATTTCACAACGTTAGAGGGTCCACGACGCGCCGCATCATTCCGGTAGCCGCAGGGCGCGAGGCATTGCGCTCGTCCTACGAGACACAGCATATACCAGGTTCGGTGTAAGTCAAGTTGTCACCCCACATACCATACCGTGACTAAGGAAAGGAACAGGCTCTTTGATATGGATGTTATAGCAGACAATGCGTCACCATATCCCCAGATGCTTCCTACAGCAAGTCACTTCGCCCACTGCATGGGATCAATGGGTATAAAACCGGACGACATCCTGGTCGTCTACGACGCAGTGGAGATAGGCATGTACAGCGCACCACGCGTAGCATGGGCCTGTCGCCTCTTCGGACATAATTCGGTACATGTCCTGAACAATTTCCGTCTGTATACGGAACAAGGGTATCCTGTTGAAGAAGGAAAGATGTCGCTGCTTCCGGAAACTGTTTACCCTGCTCACGAACCAGCTGTGAGCCAAGTGATCGCATTTGAGGAATTGCGGGACATAATTTTGCACCAACCAGGGAATTATCATATCATAGATGCCAGAATCCCAGGTCGGTTTTCGGGCATGCAAGAAGAAGCGGATCCCACTCTCCGATCGGGGCATATGCCTTCTGCGATCAATATTCCGTTGGCAGCGATGTTGGACGCAGAGTCGAAGGCTTTCTTGCCCCTGTCAGAACTGAAGGAGCTCTTTGAGAAGGCGGGTATTAGTGCCAGTACGCCGGTTATATTGACTTGCAATTCAGGAGTGACTGCTGCCGCATTGGATCTCTCATTGCAGGTGACCGGTCATGAGATGGAACGAAGGGTGTACGATGGGAGTTGGATGGAATGGACAAGGAGGGCGGAAAGTGGCTTGGTAGTCAGGGACTGAATTCTACTTCCTCTGTACATGCTTGTTCACACGTTCTAGCCGTTTGTTCCCCTGATATTTTGAGAGCAACGTGAGGGGAACCAAACTCTAGATGGCGCTGTCTGCTCAAATGACAAGCCCTTTGTTCATGTAAATATCTTGAGAAATACTACTTGATCATCTATGGTACCCTACCGCCTTGGGACGACAACAACAATAATAAGTTTCGTGTTATTTGTGACATGGAAAGGTTAAGATTTTCCCCAAGACGAGACATTGAGCAGGATTAAGCCTAGGTTCAACGGTGAGGAAGCG
Source organism: Aspergillus nomiae NRRL 13137 (assembly GCF_001204775.2). NCBI lineage: Eukaryota > Fungi > Ascomycota > Eurotiomycetes > Eurotiales > Aspergillaceae > Aspergillus > Aspergillus nomiae. Next base: position 275,479 of record NW_015378060.1, read on the forward strand.
AGTCTATACAAGCGGCGCATTTAGCCCGCTGGATGTGCTCCCAAGGGCCCAAGGATATCATAACGATGTGCCTCAGATTTACCGGTCATTCATGTCCAGTGATTATATGTGTGTGTATGGAATATTCGCATGCAAGAGACTAGTGTACGGGGCTGGAGCCCGACGTTGACGATAGGGCCAATTATATCAATGTCCGGCTCAGTGGTGGCAGGCCTAACGCTGTGTTGCCAGCCAATTACATTCAACTTAGTACTTAATATCGGCAAATTACGTTTTGGTTAAAGTCCGACGGATATTATATGCATGTTCGTTGTTGTGCTGCAAGGAGCGAAAGAATAAGGTTAAAAGCAGCACGCCGTCCTCAAATCTTGCCCTCGCTTTTCAATTACCAAATACATTTATATATTTCGAGGCGAAGAACAATTTGGCTTTTACAATGACAGCATTCAGTCCTCTGCTACCACCGTTTACCGTGTCAAAAGAGTCGACAGGCTCTCGGGGAATACTTCAGCCCCCGCGAATCCGGCCCTTGACATCGGTAGTAGTTCGCGACAATTTAACCCTTTCAACATGGCTTCTTCTGGGCGGACTTCTACAAGGCCTGGCCGTCATGGTCTTCGGCACCTATGCCCTCATCCCGACAATGCTAATCCTACTATACCGTACAACCGATCACTTGCTGATGGCTGCCAATATAACCCGAAACCGCTACATTGGCGGCGTCATCCAGACAAAATTTTCCGCGCAAGCGCCCAATACTGACGGCAGCTTCGGAAAGGAACTCGCCTCTGAGTCGATTGTGGTCTTCCACCTAGGGGCCCGCTCAAACCACCCCCTTGGTCTTCTCGCCCCGGGCTTCCCCGAGCTCAATCGACAAGTCATCGCGATGAATCGTGAGATGAACTCTAATCCTGTCAAGTACGGCCTCCTCGGCAGCTCGGCCTGGATTAAGCAGGATGATTCTGCGGGTAATGACGTTCTGACAATCTACTATCTCCGAGATTACGATGCGTTGCATCGGTTTGCGCATGGCTCGCTCCATGTGGAGGGTATGAGGTGGTGGACGGAGATCGTGAAGGACCATCCGCATATTGCGATTTATCATGAGACCTATATTGTGCCGAAGGGGAAATGGGAGAATATCTATATTAATTCGAAGCCGACGGGATTGGGGGACACATGGTTCCCTGTTGCTGAGGAGGGGAAGGGGGAGGGTAGTGTGTCGCGGTTTGTGAGACCTATTGTTGATGCGAGACATCCCGCTTTGAGATCTGCTTCTAGGAGGCTGGCAATGCGTCAGCTGGAGGGGAGCGAGGAGGCAGAGGACGAGCTGTACGATAGGACATGGTAGTTGAAGGGGTGGTGAGGTTGGTGCCTTGGTCTTTTTGCCTGTTTCTTGCGTCTACCATTTGCAATATACAGCGTATTTAACTTGAATATATCTTGTCATATATACATTGTCTTTCAGTTGGCTGGGGTCTAGCCACAGCGTATGCATAAAGTTGTTATCAGTTCTACCAATCATTGCGCCAAGCCAACCTTACTACCAGTACTAGCTGCCACCATCATGCCTTCGATAACCGCCGACGAAGCAAGATCTATCAGAGAAAGCTGACAAGGGTATCCCACTTCTGGGACCAGGCTTGTTCTCTATCAGCTAGGTTTCCTCTCGTTGTTCCTCTCCCAGTAGACCGCTGTCACTTAGAAAATGGCTACGCTTCAATCAGTTTTAGAGGCCGCTGCTGTTCTTTCTGCTATATCACATGTACATGTACAAGACCTTCTGCGTTATCGTAATAAATTGACAGCTGCGTTCACCAATCTCAAAAAACTCTTGGGAACTGACATTTCAATCTCCGGTAATGGCAGAGCTCATGATACAACTTCCGTGATGGAAACAAGTATCCATAATCGGGAAACAACTACAACTGAAACCGGGAGCAATTTCTCTACAGTGCGATTTGTGCCAATCCTTTTGTACTGATTATGAGATACAGAAAATTAGCTCTATTAGCGATAAAACTCCCCTAATTTCTGCTGAATCAAGCGTCTCGGGGGGGTCAACTACGCCATTAAATTTGTCCCCAATCTTGAATGGATCCCAAAGGCAATTGACAATAAAAATTCCATATCATTACATCTGTACTACTTACTTATTATTCAATCAATGCTCAGCAACGAGTCAGAACCACAGCTCAAAATCTGGCTTTATACGTGATGTATTCGAATTCGTGAGGCAACCGCCAGGCGGCGAGATGCCTATGATGTGATGCCCTTCGCACTTGCCATGGATATTCGGTAGAGTTTATAAGCTTGTAAATTATAAACATAGACATTGCCCACCCATTATTTCTCTTCCAAGAAGCCCCCTCGATCTTGTCATTTTTCTAATTCTAATCCATCCATCTTTCTTTCTCCAATCTGCTACAATGGATGCCTCTCAAGACCGCCTAAAAGCAATTCAAAAGATTGTGATGTTCGTACAGCAGGGAAAGCTACCTTACCCTTCTGTCAAGATTATCACAATCGATTGAGTGGATTGCTGGAACCAGCTCAAGCTATGCTGAAAGGCTATCCCTCCTGGAACACTTTCTTGGAAAGTTTCGAGAAAGAAGGTGGTGAAGGAAATCTTTTCTTGGCCAAGAAATTCCAAGAGGAAGCTTGTGAAGTTCAGAACGACGAGATACGTGATGATATTATTTTATCACCTGTTTCGAAATGCAGCCGCTCGAAAAGAGCCGAAGAAACGCACCCATACACAACGTCAAAAACCAACCCGACTGGTAGGTTGGTGGATGGGGTAGAATTGGATGACGATATGGAAATGACCCCTGAAGAATCTCTAACAGGGAGCTCATTCGAAAGTGTTGGTTCATGGGAAAATCGATCGTGGGGGCCTGAGGAACTCTGGAATATTATGTACCCGAAAGCGCCGGATGAGCAAATTGTTATTGCGGTCTTAATCAACTTCTTGAAGGGTATCACAAGCAACTTTTCATATCTTTCGAATGACTGAGCCATCAAACAGAAAGGTTTCAAAGCCGTATTCAAATCTGGCGAATATATAGCCAGGACAGACGGGTACCTTAGGGGCAAGGTTAATGGAGATGTGCGTGCGGTTGTGGAGGTTAAAGCATCTCTTAGGTCTTTAATGTGGCGAGAGATCTGCATTCAAGAGAGTGTCCAAATGGTGGCATGGCTCAAAGCAGTTCCACCAAACCCCGAAGAACTTCCTATTCAGTGAGTTTCTTGTCTATGGTGTAATCTTGCAGCTGATTCTAATAAAGGATTAGTCGATACAATGTCTCACAGGACAGAGGCGAGATGTGGCACATTTTTGCCCGATATGATGAGCAGTATTTAGACTATCTGAAAGGTAATTCTGGGAAACGAAGCCCTCTCTCCTTTATGACGATGTACCAAGCTGGTCCATGGGATATACAATCAAAAGAGGGTATGGCTCATCTCAGTCCTATTCTTCTTTCTCTAGCACTAAGGGCCGATGATGAAAATAGTACAAGAGAGAGAGAGCACATGGATCGTTAGGTTGTGTTCAAATGATCCAAGAATATTCCCTTCGTCTGCCTCCATAGACAAAGGCCACTCTTCTTCACCCCCACATCACTCCTTTCTCACGCTCAAAATAGATAGCGCCGTTAATAACATTTTGATCATCAGAATATAGCCTTTGACTTGTCTATTGCTCCGTAAGTGTCATTGCTATGGCCAGCAGAGGTGCTAGAGGTAAATGACAACATCTCCCGGATCCAGGTCGATATACAGCTACCGCAGTGCCCCTACCGAATCCACCTCCCCATCCATTCCTTATTAAGCTTCTTTGCCTCATCAACGAGTCCCAGCTCCAACAGCAACTGCACAACACCCCTTACAGATGAGTGTAATGAGCTACTCACCCACGCATGCGTCGGAGCCGTATGCTCCCCGATGAAGATCGTATTATGTTCGGTCTGGTGGTAAGCCGGGATATAAAGCCGATGTTGCTCGACATCAGGCCGACACCATGAGGTAGCAGTATGCTCATCCTGCAACCAGCAGAGTCTTTCATAATCACCAGTATACAGCTCACGGGCCTGTTCCCCATGCAGTGAAACCACAGCATCCAGCACAGTCTGCACATGCTCTTCATCTGAGAAACTGACGAACCGATCACTCCAATCTCCACCACGGTAATGCATGATCAGACCTGGGCGGGATTCATTCAATCCATAGACGGGATAGTACAGCGCCCCAACAGCATTACTCGGCGGAGTAGAATAGCCCCCGAAAATAGGTTTATCGCCTTTTTCCCAGAAGCGCTCCGAGAAGAGCAGAGCCACCTTACAGGCAGACTTAAACCGCAACCCAGCTTCGCTGATCGCGCGGCCCAGGACTGAAGAAAACGTAGGCAAGTCCATGAACCGAGTCATGGTAAAGGGCACCGCCATAATCGTGTAGTCATACGTTTTGCTCTCGTACGTCCGATTTCCAATAGATGGATACCACGACAAACGCGTCTGCATGCGCCCATCAGGGTGATCAACAGTCTCCAGCTTCCGGATCTTCCTGTCGAGAACAAGCCGATCGCTCACATGCGGCAAAAACGCATCTGACAACCGGTTGAATCCACGATCAATGCAAACCCACTCCGTCTCCCCCAAGGAACCAGGACTCCCATCCAACCCAAGGTTCGAATTATGATGCATTTCGTCCCAGAATATATCATAATCACTACCTGTCCAAATGGCGTCGGTCACATTCACACTAGCGTTAAACACATGCTTCATCATCGCCTGTTCGCTCCACTCGTCCAGTCCACGATCCATGACAGACCGATGGGCCCGCCATACATCCCTCTGAATGAACTTCAGCATCTCCTTCGTACTCAATATCTGCTCCATCTTGCTCTTGGTCTTCTCATACTCGGCAGTAGCCATAGGATCCTTAGTCCCCAATCCAGTTTCATTCCCATATACCTCGCCCCGCGTCGGAATAGACCCATCAGCCAACCGACCTGTCCCGCGTGCCAGCAACTCATTCTCATGATGCTGTATCCACGGAATAAAATCAATCTTCCACTGACTCTCGTTGCCATTCATGTTATTCAACAGCTCTGCTAGCTGAAACACCATTGCATGGTCCGAGTATTCCACCGTCTCGCCATCGTTATACCGCACCCTGACGGGTAGCCGCATGGGCCCCATTTCGGCCCATTCATCCGTGCCCCCAACGAGCTTCGTCCGGAACCGTCCTCCCACGCGGTCACTCGCTTCTAGTATTTCCCAATTGTGGATTCCGACGCTATCGAGGAGGAGGGCGGTCGTGAGGCCTGCGATTCCGGCGCCAACTATGGCAATCTTGGTGCTTTTATTTGTCGGACTGTGCGCTCCATTTGTGGTGGTGTTTATGGCGTTGACGCCGTCGAACCAAGCGCCGAGGGCATCGAAATCTTGCAGCTTGGGTGTCGCAGTGGTTAGAGGGAGGAGGAAGGGGAGGAGGGCGTGCGGTCTCATTTTGAGGGGGTTGAGAACGAGGGTTTGCGGGCGTGGGGTTTCGGAAAGCGGGTGGTTTGCTTCGAATTCATTGTGAAGTTATACTCAGCTCGGTAGGGACCTTGTAGATGTTGACCTTGGGGATAGTTTTGATCAGCTTTTTCCTGGTGTCGATCGTTATTAGGTGCGTCCGCAAGGTACTGGTTGGCCGCACAAAGACTTTTTGGGTGGAAAATAATTATGCGGTGTAGTGAAAGAGAGACAATTATTATATATGGAAATAATTTTTCAGCATTCAACTCTATCTGATTAAAGGGGGTATAAAAGCCGTGAAAGCAATGCAGAGCACAAACCCGAAATCTATATACAAGAATACCATCGATACGCCTTTTTATCCATCCAGAAAGCCATTAAAAGTGTGGGGCATTCAAAGCCATCAGACAAATGAGTCCAGCAACCAATCCAGCACAAGGCAGGGTCAGAACCCAGCCAATGAAGATAAATCCAAGCTGGCGCCAGTTCATCGCCCCCATGTCGAAGTTCATGAGAGCGACACCGGTAGCGGCTCCAGTGAGACACTGCGTGGTAGAAACTGGGAGACCCAGTCTAGAGGCCAAGAGGACAGTCACGGCGGCTCCGAGCTCAGTGGCGAAGCCACGAGTGGGCGACATCTGGGTAATCTTGTTACCCATCGCCCGCATCACGTTGTAACCATAGAACCAGAATCCGGCACCCAGGAGCAGACCAGCAATGACGAGGAACCAGACAGGGGTTTCCGATTCGGTGTTCACCGCACCGGACAGGTAAGTGGCGTACGAACCAGCCCAGGGTCCCACGGCGTTCGCGACATCGTTGGAGCCGTGTGCGATGGACATCATCATGGCGGAGACAACTTGGCAGTAGGTCCAGAGATGCTCGACGCGGTCGTCGTACCGGTGGGCACGGGCGTGGACGGCGCGGAGGTGCTCAGAGTCGTGGGTGATCACATCGCGGGTGACACCCTGGAGGAGAATGAATTTGATCCAGCCCCACCATTTGGTCGGGTTGAGCCAGGAGAGGTCTTGGACAGGCTCGAGGAAGCGCTCATGGGGGCCGAGGATGCGCTTTTTCGGTTGGATCTGGGGAGTAGCCATGGCTGATTCGGCGGTGCGCTCGATGTCGGAAATGTTCGTGTCTTTTTGATCAGATGCTTTCTCTTTCCCGCTATCCTTCTGGCCGGCGCGGACTTCGCCATGGGCATCTTCATAGTAGTTGGTGACGAACTTGTCACCCTTGCCAGGCCAGTAGAGGGGGCAGTCATCCTTGAGGAGCCAGGGTCCAAGGGGAATGTGGTAGGCTCGGATGCGGGGGTCTTGTTTCACGAGGCGACGGTGGAAGTAGGGGACGAAGAAGACGTAGGAGATGAGGAGACAGCCAAAGAAGACGCCGAGGATGATGCCGACGGCTTTACCGGCACCGAACTCCTCGAGTGAGGGGGCAGTAGGGGCCTCAACAACAATGAAAAGGGCGAGGATAGCTCCGGTCACGGAAAGGTAGAGGGGAATGAGACGCATGCCCCATTTGAAAGAATCCTGACGCTCCAGCACGCTATACTTGAGGGTGCCGAAGATCAGAGCCGAGAAGCCGCAAGCAACAGCCGGGGCGATACCCCAAGACGCCGCGATTTGGGACACACTGCCACTCTTCCATCCCCAGGAAATTTCTGCTTGTGTAGCGAATCCGACACCGACCAAAGCCCCGACAACGGTCTGCGTGGTTGATACTGGCCACCCGTAGTGCGTAGCCACCATCAACCAGGTGGCGCTTCCAACCTCCGCGCAGCCCATGGCCAACATGAAGGTACCGGGTTTGCCCATGAAGCGATCAGGGCTGATAATGCCAGATTTGATTGTCGAGGTCACACGGCTACCCAAAGCCACGGCACCGACGAACTCTGTGATGGTAGCCAGGATACCCGCCTGCCACATCTCCAGAGTCCGGGCAGCCACGGACGTTGCGTATGAGTTAGCCACATCATTGGCACCGTTTCCGAAGGCGCTGAAGACGAAGGCAATCGAGGTTATTGCCAAGATCCAGTCATACTTTGCGGTAATGGCGGGAATCATGTTGGGCGGCGTGCCGAACCACACCGAAGGGTAATGTGGAGGGCGAGGAGAAGGGTTGGTAGGAATATGATGTTGCTTGAAGGACTGGATATCTCTACACCTCAAAACTGTTCTCCGGGAAGACGAGTATTAAGTAGGAACCTTTCTCTACTGCACTCGGGAGGATTGCTACACTCGGCGAGAACGTGCTGACAGACTTCACGCCAAGGTATCGAATTGCTGCATCTCATCTCGGCACTCCAGCTGATACTGATTGGTACACTGGAGAACGTGAGCTCTCGCTTCACAGACATTGGTCGAGGGCTCATCTTCCGCTCGCAGTGTGCCCAGAGGAGCGGACTTGGCGCCAAGTGCCGCCGAGACGCCATCCGATGGTACTGGAGATGGATGACACCCAATCAGAAGGCCCTCTCCAGCACGTTCCTGATCTTCTGGTTGAGGATGAGGTTCGAGATATCGTTTAGGGTTGCTGCACCGGTGAGAAGAGAACCCTAAGCCCATCTTGGTATCTCGGCGCGTGACTTGGCGGAAACCTTCACACCCGAAGACACTGGCGTGGTTTTGATCTCACGAGGGGGTTTGCCACTTTAGGGAAATTGCTCGGGGTGTAATGATCAATCGACATTCTGAAATACAATGCGAGGCATTTCCTGGCCCACGTGGGAGCCTTTGCCGCAGTTCGTTGCAGTCGTGGCGTCAGAGACTGGCCTCGGACCTTGAGTGGGTCGTGAAGGCAGTGCACACCCACACGACCACTTGCCACTGGGCATCAATTAGAGCTCAACACATATTCCTCTTGAATTCGGGCAAGATGCCTCCGTAGAGCGTACAATGGAGTATTCTATGGGGGGAGTAGGATAGGTCGACATTGCATCATGCTGGGGGCTGCTGGGATTACAGTTTACGTTATGGAAGGAACATTCCAATCAGGGCGAGATGGCCGAGCGGTCTAAGGCGGTTAGTACCACTATGAAATACTCATATTCTCAAACAAATAACTAATAATCTCTCAGCTGGAGTAAGGTTCCAGTCTCGAAAGGGGCGTGGGTTCAAATCCCACTCTCGTCAACATCTTTTTGCTATTTGTTTATAGTCTCTGTTTTTCCATGGACTCTTTTTTGTCAGTCCTTACTCGCAAGTGCACAAATACAAGACATAGAGACCCAAGCTAAAACTCTCTACCAGCGACATGTATGTGTTTTGATATCTTGTACTCTAGTATTGGCAAACCATAATAAACCGTGCTAATTGAACACCGATCTTCAACAATCGAGCTCAAAAAGCTCTAACTAGATTCTTCGTATAGTACCTTTAAGTCTATTATGGTTTTTGTGGAAGCACAATATACTATAACGTGTAGAGAGACTAAGCAATTGGATCGAGTTGGATTCGAATACTGTGCTCGACCCTACTCTATCTAGAAGATATATTTCGAGGCTGCATCCGACGATAGTATTTGTCAACGAGAGAAAGTTACTTAATAATTATTCCGGCTACTATTCATAAGTCAAGTCTGTCTGGATTACATTGGCATGACTTTTACTATCGGGTTACGCCGAATAATCTTTTCTTTTTTGCTTCTCCAGGGTTGCATACATAGCTAAACTCAGGATAACTCGCTGATCAATCCAAATTACCTCTATAAGCGCCGTCACTCTAGCAGAAGAACAATGTTTATTTCATTTAATAACGCATTGATCGTCGATATCATTATAACGCTCGTTGTCCTGATCATATATTGTGCCATACGCTCCATTCATATGAGGGTGGATAAAATCTTCATCCAATTTGTCTTCGCAAAAGTAACACCAATGGGTGTGACAACTTTCCACTTCACACTGGATGTGACCGCGTCCACTGATCTTTTCCGTCATGATTCTACAACCCGGAAGTGGTCTGACTCGACTATCTTACGGCACGGAACAGTGGTCACAGCGCCACTTAGTGACTTCTATTGGCGTTCACTAGGCGGGCACAAACCGGTTCAAAGTATGGTTTGGACTTCTTGTACTGAACAAGAATACAACAAGCATGCCCAGCAACTATCCATAACTCAGCCAATATGAAAACAGAGAAATGTGTAGAAATGGAAGGGTTGAGAAAGCACAATTGATACAGCTTTACTACCGCACCCCACTATGTAACCATTATCTAGCTGTAACCATTATCTAGTAAATATGTCAGCATGACCGACGAGTCATCTGCCCGAGATCTTTCACTGACAATACTAGTATTCTGTCGCCTGGACAAATACATGTAGATCGGTTTTCAACTCCATTGGAGGACTGACTACAAAGTTAGGGTTAACATATTATTCCGTCGTTATTTCATTGGTGTCATTTTTACTTCGGCTTCAGACTCCGAGAATTTACTCTTCCTCGTGCCAGCCATGTTGACCTGAGAGGCTGCCTATCATTGTATCCCCAACAGAAAATCTCGGTCGCTGAGCATCGCTTACATGGAGGTCGGGTGAAAGCAGATACTAAGCACCGTCGAAGGCATTCCTAACAGTGAGGCTTTCGATCGTCCGCCATACCTTTCGTAATGAATACAGCCAAGTACGAACCTAGATTAACGGAGTCCGAATAGTTACCCTCACTGTTGGTGGTATTTTCTGGAAAGAGTCTTTGCCAGGCGATGATGTCGAATTTAAACACTGCATGATGTAGTGGCAGTGCAAAACTAGTTTCATAGATAGCCCCGAATCATACACATGCCTGATGTCGATATTTTATGTACATAATTTTCGTAGTATTGTCAGTCGCTTTGCATTGGTAATTTGTTGCAATTACAGTGCAGGCAAGTGATACTTAGATTACCCAAGGTGATCGTAATCAAGAAATACGTTGTTCCTAAGCCAAACTGTGGCATCAGGTGATGCCACGCGCTTTCATCTCGTTCAAGTGATTCCTTAGGAACTCCCGCCTCACGACCTGAGTTTGACTTTGGACCATCCCCCCACTTCTTGGGATCCAGTTCTCAATATCAGTGGAGTGACAGATTGGCCAACACTGCCTCAACCCAAAGCACGACAGAGGACGAAACACGAAAAGGCGAAACACAGAACCTCCTAGCAAGCTTTGATAGCAATACAAGCCTGAGATGGAACTTCAATATCGAACATAAACCTATCCGGGTTGTCAAGGAACGCCCGGCGATACCGTAGACACCGCTTGCTAATCAGCAGCTGGCCCCGACACGATACGTCCGAAGCGTATTTGAAGAACGATTTGTTTCCCCGGACATTATTGCCACGACGGATCATATCATCTACGCGGCTTGCATAGTTAATGCAGTCAGCGCAGTAGGCATGCCGGTCCACCGCTTCCGGTGGGACCCGCGTGTTGTTGTAGAGTAAGATGCCTGCTGTTCATTAGTTATGGACGTTGAAGGCTTTCTATGGGAAGCACCGTAAAGATCTCGTACCGCATCCTATTATAAATAGACAGCATGCTGTAATAGCCGCCGAGATGATGGAGATTCTCATTTTCAGATTGGTCGCAGGGAGCAATGCTTCAGGGTGGACTTCTACATTGAATGGATGTCAGAATGGATGCCTATGTCACTAACCTAATCGGGCGATTACAGCCCCCTCTCCGATTACCATTCCTAGCTTAGTGCATCATTAACATAGTGACACGTGACCATCTGTTAGGCATCGATTTTTGTGCCCTCATGTAGCACTCAGGGGCAATACAATGGATACTCCCAGTATTAGAACAGGAATAGCTTTTGGTCCCCGAGGCTAACCATTTGAAGAATTGCTAGTTCAAGTTTAGCCAGGAGAAAGTCATGAACATGGACATTCTTCGACATCTATTGAATTCAAATATAGACATGAGAGAACGTTTATTGAGCCACTCCTTCCATACTTGGATGAAGGACACACCATCTCTCCATATCGGGACCATGCAAACAGAATTGCCGCGGCCAGTCTAAAAGATCTGCGTACCCAGGTGGCATAACCGCCAAGACCTCGGATAGCAGCGATTCTGCACGGCTTTCCATAACCCAAAAACGCCGGAACACATGTAGCTGTGCGCAGTAGCAAGCAAGCAATACAAGGGCAAAAGGCTGCCTTTTCTCAATCAAGCTAACAAACCCGTTGCGGACTGTAATCGGCCAAATGAAAATCAGACCGCAGGCGGAAGGGCTGTGGGCGCGTTCAATACGTTGGCAGGCTTTCTTCAGCTCAATGATGGCATGCTCTAGGATTGATCTCTCCTCTTCTTCAAGTACTTCGACTGTGAGCCGATACCTGAGTCTATTGATTTGGTCATTAAGGCCATGGAAGAGACGGAGTGGTGTGTCCCTATGAAAGCAAATTAGTTGGAAAGACAAAGCCACGATGACATGAAAGGGAAAGAGGTCACATACACTTTCTCGCTCCAGTCTTGAGAGAACAGTGGCCCAAGACAAGACTTCTGAATTAAGGGAAAAAACTCAAGGAGGGAAGTTATACCACGGGAGAGATTAAACATCTCAATCACGCTGCTCAAGGGCTGTGCATCCTTCGAGTCTGTCGGGACACCACATATCCAGACCATGATGACGCTCGAGAATGCGAAGAGGGCAAAGCAATTCTCCGCGGTTGGCTTGCGAAGTATAGTTCGGAAAGTTTGGAGTCCTAGGGCCATGTGGAAAGTGGAGCTGGTGAGGTAATGACTATGTTTTTCGGGCTTGACATATGACAGATGGAGTGCGGATAACGACAGGATGCCGTGCATGAGAAACTCATAGGAATAAGCGATTTTCGGAACCTCGATTCTCCACACGTGGTGGATATCTTCTCGATCTGATAAGGTGGTACATGTGGAGGTGCAGTAATGGTGCATCAATTCGGGGTCTTGACCGTTCCACTCGCGCCCGAAGTATGCGGTATCTGTTAAATTGCGCTGAAAGACGCTTAAGGCGGCATCGGTCCGTGCAGATATCTTGGCAAGAGATGTGCCGGGAGCTGGGGTGCATGCAACGAGTCGTTCAGCATGTTTCGTCTTGGGTTCAGGCTGTGGGGTACCGATTCGATGCTGATAGCTGCACGAAAGACTGCGACGGGTACAATTTAAACATGGATCGGCTTCATCGCACTGGAGACTATTAATAAGGGAGACATAAAATAGACCGGCAATGCCGCTGTCAAATCGGGGTACTCGCCTTCACTCTCCGTCTTTTGCATTGGTCGCAGCCGTTGCGAGACTTCTTGTGTGATCTCCGGGGCGGCATGTTCCGTCTGGAGTATCAGCGATGCACCGAGGTCTTCGTTATTCGTTAAAACCGAAATAAGATCTCTGTAGGCCCAGATATGGGGATCGCGAGCAGTATCTGTTCGAGGTGTGGCGTATTGAAGTAATACGATAGCGAAAACGAACACCGAGTCGAATCCGGGGCTATGCGGATTTAATTGGCCGCCTGGACCGAGATGATCCACATTTCATTAAAAACTTCCCTTGAGTGGTGGATCTCAACTATGCATCTTGGTAACAGAAACGTGGAGCAACCCAAGGTCAACGTAGATTGCGTTTCCATAGCAGATTCGCTGTCAGATTCAAGAGAGCTCGGATAAGAGCTGTAGATCAATAGCTGAGTGCAGTTCATATTGGTATAGATCACCACGATGTACTTTTGAACGCCAGTAGGGCCCCTGTTATCAACCCACCGAGCGGGCAAGTTGAATTGTCATCCAACCTGAACGACTTCCCACTATGGCACATATATAGGTTATTATTCCTATAAGTGTACGCCGAAGCACTCGGACTATTTACTTTATCTCAATAGATAGCCGTTACTGTGACCAGGCTTGGCCACTCTAGGGGCTTCAATCTTTACCAGTAAGCCCCTGGGCGCGCGAGTGGAGACTTATACCGAGCGGATCCGGAGGTGGAAACGATAACGAACTCGAATTCGAGATCCCCTTTAAAACATGAAGGTGGCCGCTAAAAGGAAAGATGGAAGCCTCAACTTAGTGCAATCTATTCTATCCTTCCCGTTGTGGTTCACCATTACATGTGATATCAGTCAACATGAGTGGTAACGACGATGGTGGAATCGACTTTAAACTGTACCGCTATACACCATCACTCGTTGCGGCGGTACTCTTCATTGTTCTATTTGGCCTAACAACCGCCTATCATCTCTGGCAAACTGTTCGTCCAAGATGCTGGTACTTTTTAGTATTTGTGACTGGTGGGGTTTGTAAGTCGATCTCTCTGTGGAAATCCACCAAGTTAACCTTAGAACGTGGGACTAACAAAGACCAGTCCAGATAATAGGGTATATCTGTCGCGTGCTATCGCATTTTGACAAGGAATCCGTACCCATATATGCCGTGGGGAATACTCTGATTCTTCTCGCGCCCCCTCTTTACGCTGCCTCTATATACATGACTCTGGGCCGCCTCATCAGATATCTCGACGCAGAGCATTTAAGTCCGGTATCTACTAAATGGCTAACGACAATCTTCGTCGCCGGTGATGTGATCTCATTCCTCGCACAAGGGACAGGTATAGAACAGTCCCCGCGTTTCCACCATCCATTTTCCTGTAATGCTCACGATATTTAAGGCGCCGGAATCATGGCAAGCGGCACCATCAGTGGGATGAACACTGGTGAGAACATCACCATCGCGGGTTTATGTGTACAACTGGTGTTTTTCAGCGTCTTCATCATTGTGGCGACCCTCTTCCATTACCGCATTCACAAGAATCCGACGTCCAGATCGGTTGGGAGTTCCATCTTTCCTCGCAATTGGCGCGACGCTACCTGGGAGACTGTTATCTTTGGCTTATACAGCGCCAGTGTTCTGATCCTCATTCGGTCGATCTTCCGCTTGATCGAGTATGCGCAGGGCAACGATGGGTACCTAATTAGCCATGAGGTATTCATGTACGTGTTTGATTCGGCACTGATGTTCATCACAATGGTGGGGATGAGCTTTTTCCATCCATCGAAGGTTTTGAGTCCGTTGGCGAAGACGGAAGCGTCTTTAGACCGGTCCTATACGATGGCCACTGAGCTACGCGATGAGCCTGTATGATTTACGATTTGTATTCTAGAGCATGCTTTCACTGGTTGTTGTACATATGTGATAGATCAACTAACAACGATGAATTTATACATTAATGTATCGAACCGCCCCTGCTACAACATGAAGCTGTCGCCAGCAGCTACCATATAGTGGGCCTCACTAATCACCACCAAGATCTATAATCGAATGAAGCGCCGTTCAAACTGACTCCACCAAACTGCGCCAACACCATAACACCATACTACAAATACGGGCCCCAACCCAAACACGAGAGTCTAACAACAAACGGCGTCTTGGCAGTCGTGCATTGCCACGAAGGAACCAACACCGGCCTGAGATCGATCCTTCTCGTCCATACATGCTTTCCCCAAGTTAGGGTTCTCGCAGATCACCTCACAGCCACCCCATATGACTACGTCATGTTCCAACGTCCAACCTTCATGACACTCAGTATACCATCTGGCTATAGAATGTATTTTAGACTTCCCAAATCTTTTGAGCGTAGCCACGCGGTGAAATTCTCGCAATATTCAACATCGATTAGCACACTACTTCTTCACTTCCACAAATCGAACCCTGAAAGAATGGACTCGACTTCAGACCCGTCCCCTCCATACTCCTTAACATCAACCACCCTCGGAGAAGAAACCCTACCTCCAACTACCCTCATCCTATCAAGCAAACTCATCCACACCGAGGCCGCCCCCTCAACACCCCTTTACGAGATATCACGAGACATAGCATCTCTCCCCCAAAAGTTCACATCCGTAAAGTTCGAACGAATAGAAACAGACGCGCCCTCAGAATCGGGAAGCAAGTCCCCGGAACCACAGAAGAAGCTTATATTCTATCTTGCTCATCCGGCGCATGCGCGGTACCGGAAAGATGTCCCCGCATATTATATCACTGCCGTCTCCCTTGGATCGTTGGGTAATATCCGCTTTGAGGTGAGTAAGTCGCGGTTTCAGAAGGCGGAGTTTCGGGCGCTTCTGAGTGCCGGGAAGAGTATGGACGATAAGCCGTTGTTTTGTGAGGATGTTGAGACTACTCTGTTTACGGCCAAGATGAAGTGGACCGGGGGTGGGTATCGGTGGACTGATGCTCGGGGTAGGGAGGTGGCGTTTGAGGGGGGGAAGGGCGATGGAGGGAAGTTGGCTGTTACGGCATCTATGGAGCAGGATATGAGGGATGCGTTGGTTGCATTATGGGTGTTGAGGACGTGGTATGAGACTGCGGAGAGTAGCAAGGCTAAAGCGGATGGTGAGTGAGCGTTAGCTCCATGGTCTTATAACGCCCTCATGGTCCTTTTTGTGTTTAACTGTTGGACAGAACTAGCGGCCTGGATGCCGCCCTCGGCGTATGCAGGAATGGATTTTGGTGCCGTGAAAAAGTCGGGAGCATTGGGGGCTCTCGGTGCACTTGGTGGAGGGGGCGCTTGATCGGTGCGTTGGCCTTCATACTGCTCAAGTAGAGGTATTAACTATCATAGTGACAGGTCTCACAGCGCAGAAGGGTCTGGGTTGAAAGTAGAAAGATCTGATCATCATCACATATGATTCTCTATCGAATGCGCAATCTCTAATCGCTGTGCTACATGTCTATAACATCTCAAACAGATCGCTCAAATCTTAGCCCCATAAACCTTCATCAACTCGCCCAGCGGCATCTTCTCTTTCTCCGCCGGCCTGCCTTCATCCGGAACACCAAACACAAGCTGGGCCCTCATCTTCCAACTCGCCGGCACATTCCAGTTGGCCGCGACCTTCTCATCGATGATAGGATTATAATGCTGCAGGTTGGCACCGAACCCCTCCTCCTCCAACGCAACCCACGCCATCAACTGATGCATCCCACTAGTATGCTCGGACCAGGGCTCAAAGTTGTCCGCATAGAGGGGGAACTTCGCCTTCAGGTCCTCCACCACAGGCTGATCTTCATAGAACAGGACGGTGCCGTACGCGGCCTTGAAGCCGTCCAGCTTCGGCCCGGTTTTCTTGAATGCCTCGGGCCCGATGAGCCCCAACAACACGTCCTTGGTGATGTTCCAGAGTTTCTCGTGCTCTTGGTTGAGGAGGAGGATGGTGCGCGTGGTTTGCGAGTTGAATGCGGACGGCGTTTTGTGCATGACCGAGCCGAGAATGGACTGGATTTGCTATCCGCGATGGGCGATTCGCGGCGCAGCGCGTAGTAGGA